>NW_028145588.1:812500-832500 GCF_977016875.1 Pavona decussata
TAAATTTGAATGAAATTTGAAGAGGATTTTAAGAAGGAATAGAAAAAAGAAAATGATTTTAGAACACTAATAGACAGTTGATACCCACGCAAGAGCAGGTTGCTAGTGGACTAACTCGGTATCCGTCAATTAATTATTAACTACAAATACCAATTTCAAAACTTCACTAAATCCTCAAAATTTTTTATTTCTCTTTATTTTACCAATCTTTCTAGAAAAAAACTACTCCTCCCAAATAAACCCAAAAATCACCCAAAATATACCCCACAAAACAGATTCACGATACGATGATCCACGAGAGTTTTTGGATTGCTTGAAACGCGAACGAGCGGAAAAATGGCCCTCCGGTGTAACTACCACTTAATAGAAATGTTTTATAAGAATTGAATTGAAGTAACGTCGAACAGTGCCGGAATGATACAGTGGTATGGCTGTGGACGAGTTAATGCTGTTCTTGTAATGCTCACTGCTGGTATTTTTCAACTTTACTTCATCAATTAACTTGTAATTCATGTTGAGGTCATATGAAATCCAATTTCCTCAACACTTCACATATTTTAGCTTTTATTTGTTGACAAAATGGAAAAGCCATTTTATGTGGAACTTGTTTTCGAATGGTTTTCTTTTGACGCCTGTTGTATTCGTGTCATGTGAAACCATTAGCAGAAAGAATGAAATTATCATGATGTTATCTTTCTTTGCAAAGCCAACGAGAAAATTTAAGCAAATTATTTAAAACGCTGTTTGCTCTGTTCACGGATCATATTTTCAACTGATACAGATTGATCTGTATTGGATACCTAAGCTGTAAATTTAAGTTGTTGGAAATTTTAGGCAACGCCTCATTCCCCGAATTTACGAGCTAGTCTTGGCCCTTGCAAAAATGCTAGCTGACACATTTTCGCATGATTAATGACATGTTTGCCCCTTCGAAAACGAAAGGAATTAGTTTTCTAATGTTCTGAAATTGTGAGTTGATATTTTACCAAACGGAAAACTTTACATGTTCTTTACAACTAAATTTGAATTTCTGAGACGATTAAGGCTTTTGGGAGATCTCGATATCCATCGAGGTGAACTGTTGGGCCAGGCCCCTAACAAGATCCTTAATAGGATGTAATGACAGGCAGAGCTCGAGGAGATTAGTTTGTAGTTACTATTAAATTACACGAAATAAGCTTTACAGTATTTATAGCCAGAAGAATCATTTGTCTTGTTGTTGTTGTTGTTGTTGTTGTTGACGGAAGCGAATCGCCAAACGCTTGCGGGAGTTTTTATTCGAGGGTCGCGTATCAATGAAATCGGTGGTAATAAGGACTTCTGGAAAGATCTAGACCAACTGAGGTTTGTCGGTCAACAAATTTTCGCAAACTGGCAGGACTTTTTAAAATGACGTTTTGTTTTTAATCTGAAGTATTCTTCATCTAAAGTCTTCTTTTTCTTTAACCAATGGAAGACCTATACATGTTCAATTGTTTTCTTCAAAATAACTCAAGAAATTCAATTTACATTCAGTTAAATTCCCTTAATTTAAAATTGACGTAACAGTAATCTCAGATGATGGTCAACGTGTTGCAGTACTTCCTTAATGGTGTCTTTTTGCTGTTTCTGTAATAGTCGAAGTTAAAAAATGGTATGTTGGTATGTCAAATTACTTTCTTAAATTAAACTCTTTTTTTACGGGAAACACACTTTATGTTGTTTTGCTTTTATTTCTTAAAAATAGAAAAAGTATTTTACGTCAATGTGTTTTTGAACGTTTTTTTTTTTTGTCTTTTTTTTTTTGACACCTGCTGCATTCGTGTCCTGGTGAAACCAACAGCAGAAAGGATGCGGTATAGCGGAACAGGCTAAAGCTACTAAAAGTGACTTAATTTTACACCGCTTACTTCATTTAATTACGTTTAATATCATAGCGTTTCATAGTGATCATCACCAGCGTTAATGTAAGACTATATAATAATGCGACTTTCGGTTGTATTTGCATTAAATTGAAGAGAGTGTGACATGGCCTGACCGATTTTGTTTTCCGGCTTGCAAGCAATTCTGCGGACGACTCAAAATTTATGAGCATAATTTAGCTTCAGTCTAAAAAAGTGTCATCATTTTTATGTATGGAAAGCCTTTTAGAATTATTATCAGGGGCGGATCCAGGATTTCAAAAGGGGGGGGGGGGGGGGGGTGGATGGCAGACCATATTTATTGAGGGGTGGTAGAGAAAATGCCCTGACTAAAAAAATAAACAAGAAGCTCAAATTCAACTCGACAACAGAGAACATTATAAACCTCTCCAAACTCCCGTGACGGTGGAAACGTTCACGAGCTTGTCGCACAATTGCATCAAAATAACTTCATTGATGACATGACAAAGAAATGGTTTTCTCAAACGCGAGATCCGCCAAGAATACCAATATTTTACACCCTTACTAAGATCCACAAACCAAATCCGGTCGGAAGACCGATAATTTCAGGCTGTGAAGGCCCCACAGAAAGATTATCATCTTTTGTGGACAAATTACTTCAGCCCATCGCACAAAAACAGAAATCGTATCTAAAAGATAGAACGGATTTCGTAAACGTCATAGAAAAGACAAAGGTCTCTCAAGATACTATCTTAGTATCAATGGATGTAACAAGCTTGTATACAAATATACCACAGGAGGAGGGTATTACAACAGTATGCACAGCATACGAGGCATTCCACAACAATAAACCTCCTATACCGTCACACTACCTCAAAGAAATGCTTAAACTTATCCTTCAGGAAAATTCATTCCAATTTGTTGGAAAAAATTACCTTCAGACCCATGGAACTGCAATGGGTACAAAAATGGCCGTTGCATTTGCAAACATCTTTATGGCCGATATTGAAACAAAAATGATAAGTCAAAGCAAAACAAAACCAATAGAATGGAAACGTTTTATTGATGACATTTTCTCACTGTGGGATAGTGACGAAAAGGAAATTAACCTGTTCATTGAACAAGCTAACAAATTCCATCCTACTATTAAATTTACGGCCGAAATTTTAGAGAATGAGACTAGCTTTCTCGACACAATAATTTTTAAAGGAGAACGTTTCAGAAATGAATCGATCCTTGACATCCGTACAGATTACAAGCCTACTGAAACCTTTCAGTATACACATTTTACCTCGAGCCATCCCTTGGGTGTTAAAAGAGGTTTTATTAAAGGCGAAGCACTCAGACTACTGAGAACAAATTCTTCTGAAACAACGTTCGAAAAAAGTACCTGCAAATTTAAATCGCGCCTCATAGCGCGCGGATACCCCCACAAGATGATACAGACAACGTTATCAGAAGTCAACTTCGCCGGAAGACAGTCGGCTCTACAGCAAAAGAAATTAACTCGTAAACAAATCTTGCCTTTTGTTACAACGTACCACCCATCGGTGCGTAACCTTAAAAATATATTGATGCAAAACTGGAAGTTCATACAAAATCAGCCTTTGCTGAGAAACATATCCAAAAATCCGCCAATTATATCCTACAAGAGAGGACACATGCTCGTTAGGGCAAAAATATAAAGGCAGCGTTCATAAAAATGTACACCACATAACGCAGTG
This sequence comes from Pavona decussata, assembly GCF_977016875.1. NCBI lineage: Eukaryota > Metazoa > Cnidaria > Anthozoa > Scleractinia > Agariciidae > Pavona > Pavona decussata. Next base: position 816,087 of record NW_028145588.1, read on the forward strand.
AGCCGTGCAGGCCTGTCATTTCTATTATTATCACTGATGAGCCAATCAGAATCTTACTTCGCCTCACTAGCTAGGCGTTGTCAAATGGCTTCCTTGCGAACTTTTGCGCGAAAAGTGGCGGCACGCGACGAAACGTGGCGTAACAACAACCAGACATGAACGAGAGCTAATTTTTCTTTCTTTCTTTCTTTTCTATTTCAAATAAAGTAACATTTCGAATTTTTTTTTACTGAAAAATGGGGGGTGGATATCCACCCTATCCACCCCCCCCCCCCCCCTGTATCCGCCCCTGTATTTAAGCATTTGAACAATTTATCTGGGAAGTTTCATTTGGTCCTTTATTGCTTATTGCCTTTGATGTTACCATGGCAATCAATTTAAGAAAAAACCCACTATAATTGAAAATTAGGACAAATTACTTTTCTTATCGTAACTTTTATGTTTTTAGTTCATATTACTGTTCCTTTATTGGTTTTGATTACTTTCTTGATTACTTGATTTGTCGAGATTCTCTCCGCCGAAAAATAAGAGAATCTCGACAGCTGGAAATACGTCTGCGTTCGCAGGCTAACTCAATCGAACCCAATCGTTCGATTGAGTTCGACTTAGTTCGATAAATGAAACGTTCGATTTGGTTCGAGTAGTTTCATCGATAGTTTCCCGTTTGGTTGTAGAGAAGTCTCTGTTTCAATTGAGCCAAGGGTAATTTTCACCGCTTGGCCTGTGACAGCAATGGTTGACTCTGGCTGAGATGTGCTTGAACTTTTTTTGGAAGTAGAATTGTTAACTTGTTAGTGGCACAAATCAGTCATGTCCAACACACACCACTTGTTCGAGTCTTTAAAGTTAAGAATACGCTGGTACGAGTCGTACGAATGGTGCAAGTGGTGAGTGTGATAAATGTCATGATCAGCCATAACAAGATTTCTACATCTGCCATGGCATAAGAGCTCATTCTCAAACTTATTAACAATTCATGAGGTGAAAACAAAGAAATCACTGCTGTGAAGGAGATTTAGAAAAAGTGATCTTAATTATCACAGAATTTGGTGAACTTTTGCTTTGAATTTCTCCAAGAATTATTAATAGTTTGATAAGTTATACCAAACTCTCGAAAGAGTGTCTCATCCGATTTCAATTCACCTTGAACTTGGTTCAATAATTAACTGGCTGCTCGTACGGTTTTTCCAACCTACTTCGCGGTGTTTAATCGGATTTTTCCTCGTGTTAGATATATTACATCAAACTGAATTTAACATTAATCGATCTCTTGTTATAAACGAAAGCCAAATTTATTATGTGGAATTATTATATACCATTCTGATATTTTTCATCCCACATTCCCATTTCCTCCATCTACCATCCACGCTTTGCCCAAAAATATGATTAGTGGTCATTAGAAGAGAAAAGGTGCACTTAGAGGGGAAATAAACTATTTGTTGGCATCCGCTCATTGATAGCATTATAAATGCCCTTAGTTTATAACAATTTAGTGCTGTGCGCGTTGTAGAAAGCCACACAGATATGTCATCTCAAGAGCAGAATCTTCCTGCAGTCGGATTCTCACTGCCCGATTCCAAATCCGGCATCGTTTGTTTACCATAAAAAAATAGATAAAAGATACATAAAAGAAGAGAAAAAGATGTAATTAATAATAAAAGTTCAAAATTCTATAAAATAAAGAATTCCATTATGCAGAGATATTAAGATCATACAATCGAATTATACTAATGACGGCTAAACCAGTGTCCATGAAAAGCCCTAAGTATAAAAGCATATAGACACGTATTTCAGATATCCGCACTAGCGACATTTATTTCACAGTCTAATGATTGCTCTATCTTGCTACGAAACGGCGTTCGCGAACCTCTGACGCATGCATGTACCGATCTTAAGAGTTCAAACGAGGTCTATGTCCTTAGCCAAGTGATTACAACATGATAAGGCTCGGTGTCTTTCTGAGCTATCTTGTCTGAGAGATGCTTTAAGAACCGCTGACACTCGTTTCCCATTCCGCCATTGGTTCCAAACACTAAAGGCGTAAACGAACCCATTTCTACATCTAACACCCGCTGCTGGTACTTGCGCTTCTTTTCTTCTTCTTGCTCTTTGAACACTTCCGATGTTGGCTTGCTCTTGTAACATTTGAAGTTGACGTGCGTAACTCTAACATCAAAATATGCCGTAACTCCTCTTGCCCAGAAACCTCCCGCTTTGATGTCCAACCTTGCCTCAGAACTTGTAACAGCGCTCCTAAAACTAAATCGCTCGTTGTCCAGGGGTTGAAGGCGTGGTTCGATTTCGACATTATTACAAATCTTGTCGATGAATGTCGTTAACAAGTTTCGTACACCGGAATGTCCTTGCGCTACAAACCCCCCTTTTTACAAGAGAGGACGTGACTAACGGTGAATCATCCCCACATATGCAATGACTTGGTAAAGCGACTAAGGGCAAGCCATAACGCAAGCGTAGCGAGTCTCTAAACTCTTGCTTGTTGAGGGCTAAACCTTTCTCTGCGAGTGGCATCAAATTCAGCCAAGAACTTGCGCCCTTGTCCCTCGATTGGTTAACCAGACGCAGCAGGCCTGGGGAGAGGCTTGAATCAATGCTATCCATTTTCTCTTTGGCACTTGCCGGCTCTTAAGTGATTGTTGGTGCCTCTTTAGCTCCTCCGTAGATCTTTCTCCTGGCACCATGATGGAACTCTGTGAAGTAATAGAATCTACGTGCGCGGTGGTTATTAGTCTCGAGGCAGCAAACTGCTGCGGTGCCTCGGATTTCAGATCAGAAATGCCTAGACCCCCTTGACCCGTTGCTAAGGTCGCAAGTCTGCACACCTCGTTAGGGAGAGGCTCCGATTGACCGAACAAAGTGGAGAGTAGTAAATCTTCAATCACTTCCTGGATTGGATCGACATAAACTTCAAACGAGTCAATTGTGCGCATGAAGTAGTTAAACTTCGACTTGTAGCCTTTTGTGAAAGCAATATACGCCGCATGGGCTGGCTCGTCGCTATTTCAGAGAGACGTTCGATTTCCTCTTTCCATGCCAAGCCTTCTCCTTGCAATACTGATCTTTGTATTCTTGCGACGCAATACCTGCCCCAAGATGGCGCTGACCTTCAGTCGTTATGTTGACCCATTTTTGAGTCGGAAATGCGCTGGAAGGATAGGTATTCATCTCTACTTTGATTCTATGAAGAAATTGGGACACTAGGGATGATTTCAACGGATTTATTCCGTTTCACGCTTCGGGTATGGCTGAAATAGAGTTCGGCCTTTCGTTACACTTAACAATGGAAACCCGAATGACGCCGTGAACTCGCCGAAATCGCTTCGAACCGGCTTGAAAAGCTGGTTAATGACAAAAAATACAAGAAGAAACAGGGTAAGTTGACTTTATTGACAAAAAACTGTTATTTTCTACCATTTTACACAAGTCCGTTGTATTCCCATATAAATCTTTATAATTCAACGGTTCTCTGATATTGAGCTTGGGCTGACTGTGGCTTACAATGCTTACAATGCTACCCCTATTACAATTTATTTTCCTGACTTAAATATATATTTTAGAGAGGTAGACAACACAAAAGATCACAGACACAATGCAGATACTTCAATTAGAAAATGACAGTACAGAATTTGAATGAGCCATACACATATTTTCTCCGCGTAATATCAGAACAAAAGTTATTATAATAATGGTTCCCATCTTTTCCTAAAATCGTGAAGCTTCTTATTTCTAAAGACAATGAACCTTTCACTCTCCTTTTTGGCTTCTACTTTGTGTAGAAACAAATCCAATTTTGGGATTGTTTTGTTTCTTCTACACTCCCATATACATAGTTTACCTAAAATTATCAGATAATTTAGTGGGCCATTTCTAGTTAAAATGCCAACTATAACATCTTTTAAAGATAGGCTCAAATATTCACTCCGAAAATTATAATTATACCGCCAATTGCAAAATCTGTTCCAAAAAGCGCGCGCATAGGAGCAGTCATAAAAGCGATGGTACTTTGTAAATTGCGCAGAAAGAACACTTCTCTATCTCAATTAACCCAATTTTAAATAATTTGGTATTTGTAAACAAGATATTATTTAGTAATTTATACTGAAAAGACCAAACAAAAGTTTCACCTGCTGCGTTATAGGGGATCGAAAACATCTCCTGCAACGGGTCTGAAATTTCCAAATCGACAGACAGAGTTTTGAATCTATTCGGGTATTAAGCTTTATTAGCAATCAGCAGTGAGTAAAACTGTTTAGATTTCGCTGAGTGCGCATCGAATTCCGTATTATTATATTTGAAAGTCATAGGATCAAATTCCACCGGTGGATAAGAGGAAAGCCTATCCTTAGGCACAGACAACCGTAAGGCAGACCATGTCAAAACGTTAGAATCAAGCCCCACATTCTTTAGGCATTCAAAAGAGTGTACATTATCCAAACTAAATAATAGATCATTTAAATAAAGAATTTCACATTCTGCATATTTTTTATAAAAAATAGATTTTTTATCAATTCTTATCTCTTTATTTTTCCATTTTACATAAAGAGCATAATTAATATCAGAGAAAGCATTTCTAAAATCTGCCCACCAGTCAAGTAGCTCCTGATAAAAACCGTTTAAACTTAAATTGAGATCTCTTACATCAAAATTGAATTTTAAGAGCAGAGTTCCTCCATATTTTTTAAAATTAAACGTAAAATACGAACTTCCATGGACTTACCCGCGCATCAAGAACCCGTGAAATCCAGGACTCACAGCCTTATTGCTTTAATTTAGGTTTCACGATCCGTAAGATTCAGGCCACCGTTCTTCAGCGAGTTAATGGCTGAGAGTCTGGTCACTTTATCTGGACCTTTCCACAAAAAATTATATACCATCCTCTCCATCTGTTTAATAATTTCTTGTGGGGTTTCCAATATTGTAGAAACATATAAAAGCTTTGGTATAAGGAACGATTTTATAATGGTCACTTTGCCAAACAAGGATAAACCCCTCGTTTTTTTAATGTCACTTAATCTTTCTTGAAAGTTTTGTTTTATGACCTCTCCTTGGTCACACGAGAAGTAAATTCCTAGCGTTTTAACTCCAGTACACCACTCAAGGCCCAGAGGTTGCTCTGATGAATTATTATTTGCCCCAATCCACATCGGTTTAGTTTTTGAAACATTCATTTTTAAACCAGAGCATTTTTCAAAATTGTTCAAGATTTGCATGAAGATTTCTACAAAGGAGGTGTTCGCCAGAGTAAAAGTCATATCATCAGCATATAGGAGTTAACGTTTTTTTAATTTCGTCATTATCGATTGTTATACCTTCAACGAGGTCCATTATAGTGTGGCGGTTTGACGGCTTAAGCCAATTTTGAGTGCCGGTTTGCGGTTTCATTCACATTTATCTGGCGGTTTACGGTTAAGAAATTATCGTGCGGTTGCGGGAAATCATAAATTTAGCTCGCGGTTTTCAGTTTTTGCGTGTTTTTGTGGCGGTTATTCAAACAGAGTTAAGAGGCTCAGAAGACTGAGCGGTAAAGGTAACGTAAATTTCACAAGCTTGATTTGTCCGTAAATCCATGTTAGAACGACCACATAAGAACAGACAACACACCCAGCCCTTAAAACTTGCACTTTTACAACTCGTTATAAACATCGATCTCGATCAATCTTTGTGTTTGTGAACAGCCCATTAGACGTTAAAACCTTTTGTTCGCTGGTTACTGAGTGGAGTTATAGAAACAATTTGCTCTGTTCTTAAGATCTTGTGGTCTTTGTGAGGAGAAATACCATTATTGAGCTAATACATCGCAAAGAATTTGCTACGTGCTGTTAAAAGATCGGTTTTGAGGATAATCGTCTTACCTGTAGGGCGGTGTCGGTTTTTAGAAGTGAACGAAAGCGGTTTGCGGTTTCGAAGGAACGAAATATGGCGGTTTACGGAATGTACGACCCCCTATAATAGACCCTCTTCAACGTGCTCATTTGTCCGAAGAGATATAGCCAAAATTTCAATTGCCACAAAAAATAGATAGGGTGACAAAGGGTCGCCTTGCCTTGCACCTCTTTCTAACTTAAAAGGCTTGGAAAATAACCCATTATTTATAACAAAACTTGAGAGGATATTGTAGAAGGTTTTAATCCATCTCATCAGGGTCGGACCAAAATTAAAGGCCGGCCTCTTGTGGTTGATAAAGAAAATCCCATTCAATATAGTCAAAGGCCTCAGTTTCAAAATCTATAAACAGTAGAATACCAGGTAACTTTAACGATTCACTGTAATCTATAATATCCAGGATTGAGCGAGCCACCTCTCCAATTAATCTACCCTTGATAAAACCGGATTGATTATCGTGGATTATTTGAGGAAGAACGGTTTTTATTCTGTTGGCAATGACCTTAGAAACAAGCTTGGAGTCAACATTGACTACATTGTAATGAAATCGGTCTCCAGTTTTCCAAAAACATTCGATCTTTACCGTTTTACCTAAAGTGGCAACGAGAGCAGAGTCTCGTTTATCACTCAAAGTAACCTTTACCATCTCGACTTCTTTATTACTGAATTTAAGACCTTGCTTTAAGGCGTTAATCTCGCCCGACAAGTTAGCTGTTATGGACTCGTGTTGCTGAAGTTTAACGCACAGGACATCATGGCGGCTTTGGCTATCTGTATCAAGCTTGTCGATTTTCCCTGCCAGGCTTTTGAACAATTAATTCTTCTAAATTGCTATTAGTCGGCATTTCTTCTTGTAAATCGGCTGCCCCTTTCCGTGGCCGTAAATTTTTCCTCATGCTCGCCAGGATAAAGAAAAAAAAAAGCTTAGGAGCGGAGCGCGGAGTGTCAAGTCCTCGCGATTTGGGAGTCATGCGCGGCCCTTGTTGATGACTTGGCGGGAAGTTCTGTGGTTATTAGCTCTGAGTTAAGGAAAACCACGTTAGTAACAGTTCTGCTTGACGTGGTCTACATTGCTGTAAATCTCATGGGCGACCCTTACTGTTTATGACTTCTGGCTGATCTTGGTTGTTGTATTAAGTGTACACTCTGTTTTTTTTTATAAGAACCTTTTTTGAGAATCCTTTTCTCTTCTCTTAGGATCCGAAGTTCTTAAGATTTGCTATTGAAGTGGTCATTTTCTCTGGGGGACTGCCTGGAAGGCTGCAATATTATAATTTCCATTCGTTGACAGTCTTTCACCAAGGTTTTGGGCCTCATTTCGTCATCTATTCACGGTTTCCGTGCTGTTTAGTAAGCTGCGATTTTCCTGCCTGTCTATCAGTGTGACAGGCGATCCCTGTTGGTAATTATTTCGGGCCGCAATTCTCTGCAATTCTTTTTATGTAAGTTCTAATCTCTTGTGGTCTTCGTCTCGCGGCGTTTACGAGGAAGGCCTGGATTTTGACGTCTTGGACACTTTTCTCTTTCGTGGCTATGTTATGGCCTGTTGGTGTTATTGTTGGTGTTAGCAGTTGATTGTTATGCGTGTTATATCTTGTGAACTCACGCCTTTGAAATTAGCCTATTTATTAGAGTGCTGAATCAAAATAAACCTTGTAAACCTTGCAGCGTCTTCAGCATCCGCTTTTGTATTTGTCTCTTTTCTCAAAACTTCCGCTTGACTATCAAGACGCAACTCTTGAATTAGTTAGCAAAGTTTATTCTTATCACGGTCTCATCAGTTAAGTTCTTATTAGTGTCAACAAGGAAACTTTCTATCTATTATTTAGGTCCTTGGCCGCCTTTAGCTAATTCTTAAGCTTGTCGATTTTTTAAGTGGCGGTAAGTCGGGAAGAAACACTAAAATACGTTCCTACGCTGAAAGTGCTTTAGATTTGAGTTCCTTTTCTGAAACACTCTAGAGAAATAGTCCTTATGAGAGAAAACGGAGGCCTAATTCGCGCCGATTTGGGACCAGTCCCCTGTGAAAATAATTTAATTCCTTTAGACCTTTAAACAATGATGTTTTTCTACCTTTCACGAACAACAAAATGGATTGCAAAGTCCTTTTTATAGGGAAGCAGTGCATTTTGCACGTGATCTGTTCTTTGACGCTCAGTTCTTAGTGGACTTTGTCAAGGTTCTCAAACTGTGCAGCACCTTTGCCGGCCAAGCGACAAAGATGATATCAATTTGACTTCACCTTTGATAATATCTAACGTGAAGAACATCGAATTTTTCGTAACAGAACAGGAAACAAACTGGAGACATACTTCTAGCCGATTGTGCAGAAAAATACAAAAAGATTTTCCTCTCCAATCAGGAGGAAGCCTAGGGGCGTAAGGAACTAGAGTCAGTCCTCAGGGATCCTTACTTCTCTTCGCCGAATTTTTTTCCCGTCCATTTGTCCGTCGCCAATTTTTCCACGCCCGAATTATCTGATCCCTGGTCTCCGAGAATTTTAGTTTGAAGGAATGGATAATATTATAGTCCAACAGCTAAAATGATTCCTCTACCCTTTGAGGGAGCGAAGGACGCTGTAAAGTTTAATTTAAAAAGTAATTTCTTGAAAATTCAAAATTAAGAAAATGTTTACACTAACGAATTAGAACGTACGGCAACTTCGAAACAGCATTTCGAATTTTTTCACTCTTCTCATTAAGTGACTTACAAAGGATGAGCTTCTATTGTTTTGAGAGGATTGAGAAAAAAAACACGTTTAGGTGTAACGTTTTTATCACAAGTAGAGCACAAGACACAAATAGCAAAGAAATTTTATAGGTGAATTTTTTATTGATAAAAACAATCAAAATTTAGTCTTTAAATAGGAAACATTTTTTTTTTGATAAAAAAACCTTATAATTTGCCAAATACCCAACATTTACCGTGACGATCAAATTTCCGTGCATGATTGCAGCATTTCAAAGGTCAATAGAGCTTGCGTTACCAGTGGTCTTATCCTACAAAAGCCAATGTCTTAGGCACTAAAACAAAGAGTTTCAGATCTTGTAATATATTCCATCCAGTTATGTTGCTGGAAATGTTGCCTGAGTTACAAGCCGCCATTCTTTGCTTTCCATCGGATTAATGAGACAAGTTACCTCGCCCCGAAACAGCCGTGAACGATATGTTGTACATAAGGCTTACAACATATCGTTTCGTGTTGTTGTTGTTGTTGTTATTGCTTTTTTAAAATAATTATTTTGCTTATATCTGTTTGCTCTTGGTATATCTGTTTGTTTTTTGGTTTGTTTTGGTTGTTTTGTTTGTTTGTTTGTTTGTTTCGTTCTTCTAGCTTGTGCCAATAACTGTAGAGGTAGGGAGGGGTGGGTTGGGATGGGGGCGTCTGTCACAAAAGGGCTCCCAAAGAAAAGAACTGCTATTGGTCACTGTACATTTACCAGAAAAGTAGCTAAGCTTGGTTATATACTTAACCACTTCATACACTGAAAGACCACAGGCACACACTCAGCAAAAGCTTCCCAAACATTGGTAGAAGAACCGACCAATGTAAGTGGTCAGTCCAAGGATTAGAAACCGACGATGTTACACCTCATCACGGATAGCATAGTTAATATTTGGGCTCAGAGAACCCACATGGAACACTCATCTTGTTAAAACAAACCCACCCGATTAACTGTGCCAGCCCGGCTCATATAATCAGCCTCTAAACGGATTACATATAACACACTTCCATTAATTTTTAAATTGTATTGAATTATATTGTTTTACGTTGGAATTGCTGTAAATATGTTGATTTGCAATTTCATTCCGTATGGAGCCGATATCGCTTACCAACAAGACAGCCTTAAATGTAACAGGAAGAATCCAATTAAATTGAAACGGAATCCATTAATGTGGGTTACCAGTCTCGGACTTCGCGTCATGTAAGGGCTGAGTTTGTTGTCATACTTTGCCTGAGCGGTTTTCCTACGGGTGTACTTCGGTGTATTTCTTTCTGATCTCCTCAAAAACAATAATTTCCAAATTCTAACTCGATTCGGAATCTAAGAGCCTGGTTAAACAAATTCGATTTATTTATTTCAAGGTTATTAGCTGCGGAAAGCATGGAGTTGTTACACACTATTGTTATATTTTTTTAATTCCCCATCCTCGATCATTTCCTCCATCTACTCTCCACAACATGCTCATATTAAAGAAAAGTTGCACTTACAGTTCCCACAGCCCTTTATTGTGATCAAAGATACCTCGGGGCAGGCTCTTGAGTTGGTTGTCACTCAAGTACCTACAACACAACAGAACTGTCAACCTACTTCTTAACTATTTCACAAAATGTTGAAGTACGTCGCAATTCTGAACTCTCGTTGGCTGAACAGATCTTCTACAAGCTATTTGAATTGTGAACACTGTAAGTATTATTAGTATTGTAAGTATAGCATGATTGTATACGGTCAGTATAGTAAGTATTGTAACTTTTTAAGTATTGTAAGCAGTTCGTAGTACTGTAAAATAATATTGTATTGTGTGTCTAAGGCTAAGAAAAATCTGACAAAAAAAAAATCTCCTACAAGCCAGGTCATATTTAACAGATCACAGTGCACTGCACTGCTGGAACCTTCTGACACTGTTTTATACAAATGATATAACCTACAATCATGGCTAATATTTTCTGAGGTAGATAAGAAAATAGTGTTGACAGTGTGCATTTGTAGTTGTTTGTGTCGTAGACTGATGTCCAGAATCAGTTGCCATAAACTAGTGCTGTCATTGCCAAGTTTTGGAAGCCCCCACCCCCCTTAAAGCCACTGGAATCATTTGGATCGGTCTACAAACACAGCAACATGATAACATTGCATGGAGTCGGGGAGGCGGGGACGTATTTCGTGTTTAGTTTTGGAAATCGTCTCAACATTTCTGGCTAGGATTGTAGCTCAGAAAACGCGTGTATGACTTAGCTTCAAGAGCATCTGACCGATGTGCGTCAAAAATAATTTTCCGTTGTCCTATGCTGTGCAGGCATACTAAAGTTTGCTCTTTTAACTAGGCCCCACACGTTCAATGTTTTTCACAAAAACAACTCAAGAGACCTCATTTAATTTGAATACATAAGTTTAAGACGAACATTTTCAAGAAAATCCTTGATGTGATCGACATCAACCTAAAACATGCTAAGAAGTCCATGAGTTCAAGACCTACTAGATTTGTGAATGAAAACAGTAACTTTATGACTTTATAGGACGAAAACAAGCTTCGCACCAAAACGAGGCAGCACCTCGTGCACATCTAAGAACTGATGTGTCCCACATGAAAGGAAAAGACGCTGTCGCGTCTTATATATATGTTTTTAGCCTCATCAGGTTTTTAAGAGCTCCCTAGTGCGGGTGGACCGGTGAGGGTGGGACTCTGCAGAGACTCTGCGCCCAGTAACTCTTCCCCAATTGTTATATTAGCATGTTAAAAGGCGGTTTTTACTCGTATCTGCTTCAAATAAATGTATCTGGCACTGTAAATTCGATGTAAATGTTAAGAAATCTATGTTCTTGTCCCCCTTTAAGGAGGCAATACAGCTAAATTTGAATGAAATTTGAAGAGGATTTTAAGAAGGAATAGAAAAAAGAAAATGATTTTAGAACACTAAAAGACAGTTGATACCCACGCAAGAGCAGGTTGCTAGTGGACTAACTTAGTATCCGTCAATTAATTATTAACTACAAATACCAATTCAAAACTCAAAATTTTTTATTTCTCTTTATTTTACCAATATTTCTAGAAAAAAACTACTCCTCCCAAATAAACCCAAAAATCACCCAAAATATACCCCACAACACAGATTCACGATATGATGATCCACGAGAGTTTTTGGATTGCTTGAAACGCGAACAAGCGGAAAAATGGCCCTCGTGTGTAACTCCCACTTAATAGAAATGTTTTATAAGAATTGAATTGAAGTAACGTCGAACAGTGCCGGAATGATACAGTGGTATGGCTGTGGACGAGTTAATGCTGTTCTTGTAATGTTCACTGCTGGTATTTATCAACTTTACTTCATCAATTAACTTGTAATTCATGTTGAGGTCATATGAAATCCAATTTCCTCAACACTTCACATATTTTAGCTTTTATTTGTTGACAAAATGAAAAAGCCATTTTATGTGGAACTTGTTTTGGAATGGTTTTCTTTTGACGCCTGCTGTATTCGTGTCATGTGAAACCATTAGCTGAAAGAATGAAATTAACATGATGTTATCTTTCTTTGCAAACCCAACGAGAACAGTTAAGCAAATTATTTAAAACGCTGTTTGCTCTGTTCACGGATCATATTTTCAACTGATACAGCTGAAAATTTAAGTTGTTGAAAATTTTAGGCAACGCCTCATTCCCCGAATTTACGAGCTAGTCGAGGCCCTTACAAAAATGCTAGCTGGCATTTTTTCGCATGATTAATGACATATTTGCCCCCTTCGAAAACGAAAGGAATTAGTTTTCTAATGTTCTGAAATTGTGAGTTGATATTTTACCTAACGGAAAACTTTAGATGTTTTTTTACAACTAAATCTGAACTTCTGAGACGATTAAGGCTTTCAGCAGAACTAGATATCCACCAAAGTGAACTGTTGGGTCAGGCCCCTAACAAGATCCTAAATAGGATGTAACGACAGGCAGAGCTCGAGGAGATTAGTTTGTAGTTACTATTAAATTTCACGAAATAAGCTTTACAGTAGTTATAGCCAGAAGAATCATTTGTCTTGTTGTTGTTGTTGTTGTTGTTGACGGAAGCAAATCGCCAAATGCTCGCGGGAGTTTTTATTCGAGGGTCGCGTATCAATGAAATCGGTGGTAATAAGGACTTCTAGAAAGATCTAGACCAACTGAGGTTTGTCGGTAAAAAATTTTCGCAGACTATAGCTAGCACTACTTTAATGACGTTTGGTTTTTAATCTGAAGTATTCTTCATCAAACGACTTCTTTTTCTTTAACCAATGGAAGATCCATATATGTTCAATTGTTTTCTTCAAAACAACTCAAGAAATTCAATTTACATTCAATTAAATTCCCTTAATTTAAAATTAACGTAACAGTAATCTCAGATGATGGTCAACGTGTTGCAGTACTTCATTAATGGTGTCTTTTTGCTGTTTCTGTAATAGTCGTAGTTAAAAAATGGTATGTTGGTCTGTCAAATTACTTTCTGAAATTAAACTCTTTTTTTACGGGAAAGACACTTTATGTTGTTTTGCTTTTATTTCTTGAAAACATAAAAAGTATTTTACGTCAACGTGTTTTTGATCGTTTTTTTTTTCTTTTTTTTTTTTTTTAACACCTGCTGCATTCGTGTCCTGTTGAAACCAACAGCAGAAAGGATGCGGTATAGCGGAACAGGCGAAAGCTACTAAGAGTGACTTAATTTTACACCGCTTACTTCATTTAATTACGTTTAATATCATAGCATTTCATAGTGATCATCACCAGAGTTAATGTAAGACTATATAATAATGCAAGTTCCGGTTGGATTTGCATGAAATTGAAGAGAGTGTGACATGGCCTGACAGATTTTGTTTTCCGGCTTGCTAGCTATTCTGCGGACGACTCAAAATTTATGAGCATAATTTAGCTTCAGTCTGGAAAAGTGTCATTATTTTTATGTATGGCAAGCCTTTTAGAATTATTATTTCTAAATTTTCTCTAAAAAAAAAAAAAAGCTCTTGCTAGATTAGCCTGATTCTCAGACGGTCGAGGTCGCTCGCGGCCACATACTCTCTCCCTTACCTATTACTAGAACTGCTTTCCCCCAATTTTTACTTATAAATCGGGCAAAAGAAACTTTGTGTTTAATCGGTGGAGGTACTGTCTTTAACTAATACCTGCAACTCAAAAAACTTTGAAAAATTGTCCGAGCTGCGTAGGTATAAGGTATTGACCCAGGAACCGGTCAATGTGGCTGAGCAGCCTGTCATTGAGCTCTTGAATAAGATGATCAACAAGGGGCAAGTAGAGGGCTCTATACCAGTACTGCTGTGGTGAAACGGCAGGTACGTTGGCTCGGTTACGCCGGATTGCAGATATCCTTGGCACGCTGGGCTCGATTTCACAACCTGCGGAAAACTTCTTTGCACGCTCAAACAGTCCACTCCAAACCGTTTGGTCATTTCTCTCCTCCCTTAATACACTGATGACTACCTTTGACTCCTTGGCTGCCTCAATGAGGTTAATAGATTGACCTTGGGGCATGGTGGATAGTACGACTGTATTTGAAAGGACATGCTCTGTTGCACGTAGTGCAATTGAAAAGTCGAACTGCAGGATGGAGCTCACGTACCCTCTCTCTTTACTATCTCCATCCTCTGCAAGGCTCTCTAATGCCTGTACTACCACTGGAAAGGCTGTACTGAAGGTATGCAACGAGTAAGCCCTGCTTGCCCATAGTGTCTCACACAGGCTTTGCAACTTGGAGCGCCGTTCCATCTCCACCCTTCAGCCGCGTCTCGAGACAATTAACAATTGATTCATGCGTCAGCGTGCTTCATCGAGATATGAAGCCACGGGAAGTTTGGAGAGCACGAAAGATGCGTAAGAGTTGCTCGAGGCGTAGCCGAGAGCAACTCTAGCTTCTTGAGTGCTCTGCAAACTTCCCAAGTGCTTCATATCTCGATGAATGCACAGCTGACGCATGAATCAATTGTTTTATGACATTTTCAACGCGGTAGTTTTTAAACCCGTTGATTCTAGGTTGGCCAGAGGTTTCCCAAGCATTCATCCAATGTGCAAAATGGTAATAAACAACCCCATGTTCGGTAAAAAACACATCTTACAGGGTAAAAAAAGGCAACACCCCTTTGGTCTACAGTAGTTAAAGTTTCTAATTATGGAATAAAATACACTGCCGGTTGCCAATTAAAAATTTTCCAAAAAACAAACTTGAAAATTTGATCCTCGCGTTACATGGGAGAATTCTTTCCGCTTGCGAGGACATGTCGGTTTGTTTACGCAAGATTTACGCAGTTGTCACGTCTCAAGAATGAAAATAGAAAGAAAACAGACAACTGAAGCTTCCCTAAATGAAAAATTTATTCAATTAAGTCTTTGTTCTAAGAAGCAAAGGCGTACAATTTTTAATCCGAGACGATGAACGCGCAATTGATTTGAAGGAACTGCAAGTCCATTTTGAAGTGAATTTATCGAACTGTGTGCACGGTTTTCAAAAATTTCGCAACAAAACTGTTAGGAATACGAAGAAGCTTTCAATTAGAAAAGTATTTAAGTACAAATTCACAATTAAACCTGTAATTTCTTGTGAATTGAATTCCCACAAGTACTCGAACGTTACCAAGAAAGTTCGTGGCGTATAATCAGTAAATAATGATCTGAAATGTCCTCTTGCTGATCGTCGGCTGGATAAAACAACAATATCTCCTTGAAGCCCAATTTCTTCGCCGTTAATTATCGGATTTCCGCTTTTGAAACTATCGAGTATTCCTTAGCAGTTTTTCTTTCAGTTTATCGTTTCGAAAAGGTGCCTTTTCCTCTGAGAAAGCGAAATTGGCGCCTGAAAATTAATAGTTTTGCGAGACACGATGTCACGGGCCTTGTTCTCTTTTTTCCTTTTCTTTAGGTTTTTTTCGGGAGTTAAAAACTCCAATCCCAAAGAAAAAGTGGGAAGAGCTTCTTCATCAGCTAGTTCCCTTGTTGTCATCTGTAGTTAAACGTTTTGCTGAAGATTTCTCCCGTTTTTGAATGCAAAATGGAGAAAGTTCTCGAGGCATTTGTTTGCTGACGTCATCAGCGTGCACAATAGGAATATGAAGCACGCTCGCGCAATTGAATTTGATTGCACGAATTTACTAGCTATGTTATAAACACTCTTAAACGCTAACAGTCTCTTTGCAGACTAATGAAACGCAAAAGCTATCTGCTGTAGGGTTCCGATAATGTTTCTCACTGAGGGCTCCTAATTATTAACAAGCATGTTCAATTGCCAAGTTCAAGGAGTGAGCCTTACAATGGACATAAACTGCGTCTGGTACGCAATGCCTGATTTTTGCTTGGACACCTCCGTGAATCCCTGCCGTGTTTGCCGCCCCACCATGGCCCTGTGCGCGCATGTGGTCAATATCCGGGCCATATCCCTGTTGGGTCTCTAGAAACCTCTCGGCTTCCGCCTGTCCTGTGGTACTGTCAGCTTGTACAAACCCAAAGAACTCCTTTCGTACCTGCACCTTTTTGTTGTCCTCTCGTGTGTGCACAAAACGAACGCAAATAGAAATTCCCTCCAGTTGTATGCGAAATAACACGCTTTATTTAGTTCGCTTGCTGATTGACCAATTGAAGTCATTGATAAGCGTTTTTTAATTGATCAGCTTATGTCCGTTCTACTTTCTTTCTAACAATTACAGGCGCACAGCTGTCAAAGGCGCCGTAATTCAACTAAATTTTCGTGCACAAAACTATTTCAAATTTCTATAGTAACATTTCTTTCCTTTGTTATCCTTTCAGCGTTGTTAAATATATAATATTA
>NW_028145588.1:835000-842500 GCF_977016875.1 Pavona decussata
TTTGAAAACGACACACCATAGCATCGTATGTTGTAAGCATTTGCCTTACACGTGAAGCCTATTTCCAACGTATGTTATATTTCTAATTAGCTACATCTGACTCGATCAGTAAAAGGTAATCCATGATCTGTGCATTTCGACAAGTGGATACGAACGTAAAATAAAGTAATCCATTCGAAATTTGGGCTGGCGCACTGTCGATAAGTTGTAGAGACTTTAGATTTGTAGAATGGACAATATTACAGTCCATTACCTGAGATGACCACGTCAAGCTAAAATATTTATTCTACAAAGGCTAATGTTCTAGGCATTAAAACAAATAGCTTCGTATTGTGTAAGTTTTATTTTATTTTATCAGCTGCTATTCCTTGCTCTTCATTGTTCCTTCTATGTTCTTGGACATGTGGACGGGTTCCACCGGCTTCCAGAAAGAATTAATGAAAACAAAGTTCGCTTTAATATGTCCAACATATCGTTTTCGTTGATTTTGGTTCTGTTGTGCGTGTGAGAGTTTGAGGAGGGGTGGGTTGGAATGTAGGCGTTTAATTAGCCGGCATTGTATAGTAACTCGAGTATTAGTGTTAAGCACTCGTACAATTGCAGAATGAATGAAGCTCACTCACTCCGGAAACTTGTTGCCATCTCAAATTTCATTAGTTTTTTAAGTTCTGAATAATCTTGTTTTTATCGAAATGCTGTATCTACGCAGTCGCGCGGCATGTTTAAGTCGTAAATCCCTAGAATGTGATGGAATTGAATTGAAAACCTGGCGTGGTTCCTTCCTTTCCTTTTTTAGTTACAGGAAGGAAAGAAACCCATTTAAGTGCAGCTGTCTTCTGCTGCGGTTAAAGATGAGTATTTTCATTAATCAGGTTATTAAACAATGCACAAAAATGCTAACATTCAATAACTCGCCAAGACACACCAGGACAAATCCTACCGGTAAACTCCTGTTTTTGCCTGACTTTACATTCATGGCGACTTTTCCAAAGTAGATCTTAGTCAGCGCGGTAGGCTTGTCTCGCCGGTCTTAGTCTGCGAGAAAACCTAAGTTATTTCGAGAAATTCTCGTAAACTTCACCGGAAACTTCACTTTCCACCAATTTTGTAATGTCTATACGACGCACGCGAAGAGTAATCACGAATGCTCCAAATTCCATATCCAGCAATCAGCATTTTGCATCGAGTTTTTCGATGCAGATATTCAAATTCCTGAGACATCACTGCAAGCTTTCCTTCTTCCCTTCTCTCCTCCCTCCTAGAGCTTGCTCGCAGGCTATAAAATGGATATGGGGTCTTGTCAGTGTCTGGTCAGTTGATGTTTGGTTTACGAATATGATGAACATCACAAAACTTCATGCTGTAGACATCTTCATCTGGCAGGTGCAATTGGTTGAAACAGTTCTCAGTAATAAAGTACAGTATTCATCCGGTGATTTATAAGCCGGAGTTACAACCTCGGCTGCAGGTGCTCTGGTGAGTATCACATATAGAGTCCGTATGCAAGAAAGCAGCATCTCGACTATACTTTCTTAGTAAGCAAATGAAAACGTGCTCAACTACCATGCAATTATTTGCTGCTTTTCTATACCACCTGTATCCGGCCAGTCGTAGAATATTTATGCCCAGTCCTCCATCATGCTTTTGCCGCAATATTTGTCTGATGATTTAGAAAGATTACAAAAGCGCTCGCTCCGTATAATGTGCCCGAATGCCTTGTGTAATCCCAAACTTATTTTGCAGAAGGAAAGAGATCAGTAACTCTCTGTTTAGAGAAATGGTACATGATAAAAGTCACAAAATTCATAGCCAAGTTCTGCCCGTACGAAACACCAGTACAAGCTGCACGTGCACTAAGAGGTACTTAGGGTTGCGCCTTTCAAGAATACTTTGATCTTAAATGAGAGCAGTAATATTTCTTATTAATTTTTTTTTACATATATTTTTAGGCCTTTTAGATGTGTATAGTTTCATATTTTTCCAATAGTTCTAGATTTTAGTATTTCGTGGTATCCTATTTTATGATATAAAGTAGACGTAATTCAGCCGCCAGGGGGCTGCAATGATTTATCTTAGTAAAACTATCTATCTTAGCAAGTTTCACTTACTGAATTGTTCTGTTTTACAAATGTGACATGTTTAACCAAGCCACTCTGTTCAAATCGAAATTTTTAGACCTTAAACTTTGAAGATAAATAAAATTTAGATGACCAACGTGACAAATAAGTTCCCTTAGCTGCCCGAAAGTGCGTAAAATACGTGCGCCAATACTCAAACAGCAACTAGTCGACTAATGTATCAGTCAATTCCAAGCGCGATCATCCCCCCCCGGGCAACCCCCGGGCATTTGACCCCTGTTCGGCTCCACATAGTGGGGCATTTGACGCGAATAGAAACCCGACCCATCGGGCATTTGACCCGTCGAAAAAATGCTGGTCAGCGGTCGCATAAATTGTCGGTGTGCTTTATTCACAGCCAGAATTTACTCGTATATTTTGCGTCAAACAGTTTTTAATGTAGTAAGCCATTTAATACTACCATAGAGAAGCGTTCCAACAAATATATCTGAGATTGTTTTTGGCATGGCGGGGTTACATATTGCCCTTCGCTTCTCATTTTCAGTGGTATGTCCAAGTTCCCTCAAGCTTTGTTCTCCCTTTGCTCGGCGTTCGAAGCTCGACTTGTTGGCATGTCTAGGTTTCATAACATAGTGTTTTTTATCAGTGTTCTTGTTATCACACGTATTAGCAAACTTCATGTACATTTAATATAAAAGAAAAGCGAGTATCGGTACATATATCGTTAAACTCTCTGTTAGTTGAGTTTCATATGTGATGTTATGCATTATCTTTTATAATAATAAATTGTTTTAAATTTATTAATGTATGAATTTCGTTGATTTTTATATAAACAGAGCTAGCGAATACAAAAAAAAAACCAACACGATGACTTTTCAGCCCCAACCAGTGGGGCATTTGACCTAGAAATCGGCCCATATAGAGGGGAATTTGATCAGGCATTTTTCAAAAAGTCAAATGCCCGGGGGTTTGCCCGGGGGGAGAATGATCGCTTTTGGAATTGACCCAGACATAATTTCGTGCATCGGCATTTCCTATTGTGACGTCATCTTTCATCTCAATTTCATCCTCTATTACTTACGTGTGTGTAACCAGCTGTATCTTAAAGCAATCTGTAGAAACTCCCCTGGCATCGCGATAAAACTTGTTCATGTAAACTCGACGAAGGGATAACATGACGTTACGTTCTACTCGGCTCAATATTTCATGTGGTTAGCCGAAATTTTGAATTGTAATGTCAGCAAACAAAAGCAGGAACTGATTGCGCTTGAAATAAACCAAATTCTGTTAGAATTAAAACTTAAATTGGCATGACTAGTACTTCCTGCCTATACCTTCGATTCGAATGCTAAAAAGAAAAGAAGAGCTTTTAAAATGCAGTTTGACTTTTCAGAAGTTCAGGATTTTGGGGATCGGAGCTTTCAAACGTGCGTCTATCCACAATGAGTCATTTTCAGCCTCACGCTTTTCGGTCATACAAGTTTGTTTAAAAGTAAAGTTGGCTTACGATGTTGAGCCTTAGCTTCTCAGAAGGAGTGGGAGGTCCAACCACTTTCAAGCAACCAAAATATCATGGGGAAGACATTATCATAACTCGGATCATATTACAGTCCTACTTCTCCTTGCCAACACGTCTCTTATATGGACACCTCTGTTAAGGAAAGTTTTCCGGCTTTGTCACGGCGAAATCTTCACAAATTCCCAATTAAATGACCTCTATAATAGGGATTTCTTCCATTATGGATAACGGACGCTAAATGAGGACCCAAGTGAGCAAATCTCATAGCCTCCTTAAAATGGACCCAAAATTCATAACAATCGAGAGCGGCCAAAAGTGAGGTTATAAAGGGAGATTTTGGGGAAATCCTTGTTACCAACCTTCTAGCTGCAAATAGTGAATCCAAATTGGCTGAGAAGCCATGTTATCGCACCCTCAATTATTTTTTAAAGAGATTAACCAATACTGCTCAGTAGAAGATCACAAACCCCTTTCATTTGTTATAATGAAATTCATTTACTGCATGTCCACTACAGTTGAAAATATTGAAAGATATTTTTTTGTTCATGAAATTGTACTGTACATTCTCTCCATTCTTGAATATAAATATTGTGCTCTGTCAGAAGTACATAAGACTTTTTATGTGCTTTGTGTTAAACCTGTTACCACTTGTTGAGGTAAGGTGGAAGGTTTGCTAGGTGGCCCATTCATTCAGCTTTTTAAAAATTTAAACATGAATTAGTAACAGTGTGAATGAGATAACGTGCAATAAGAACTACAACCATGTTACCATTTTAATGATAACAGTATTCAATACACATTAAAATGTGTATTGAATAATAATGGTAAAGTCTAAACCAGTTTAGCCTTGAAGTACACTAA
Organism: Pavona decussata; assembly: GCF_977016875.1. Classification (NCBI taxonomy): domain Eukaryota; kingdom Metazoa; phylum Cnidaria; class Anthozoa; order Scleractinia; family Agariciidae; genus Pavona; species Pavona decussata. The sequence continues at coordinate 839,459 of NW_028145588.1, forward strand.
TGCGAGGGTCCAGGGCGAAAATATTTAAGGAAAACACCTCCAAATGTTATTTTCTGATTCTCAATACCTTTTCCCGTGCCTTTAAAAGGAATATTTTGTGTAAGAGAACACAATTTGTCTCTTTGATTTCTTTGCACAAAATAGTGTATGGCACCTGGCACAAAATAGTGCCATGCTCAGGCACTGGGTACCAAAATATGTAATAATCGGTACACATTTAATAAACCTGACACAGATTTCATCATGTACAGGCATGTGTTCTTCGTGATTACTGCTTCATCTAGCCTTTTACCTTTGTGCTAAATGCTATGCTTGCACATGAAATACTGAAAAGGCGACACGAATGAAGACGATAGGGGAAGATTAGGATAGATTGTTGCAAAAACCTGTACTATGTTAGGTAAAATGTATTGGAATAAACGAAAAACACGTGAGCACAGGTAAACGGTGGCTCCTTCGGTGCCAGAAAACAAGGTCCCGACCTTGTTCTCGGCCAAAGACATCGTGCCCGAATTCTTTCGCGGACTCAGGACTTGTTACTGAAGGGTGCGTTCACATTAGTTGCCAGCAAGAATCATACTCGGGCAGGGAACAATAAAGAAATGGATGGCTAGAGCACATAGCCTAACTTGCATCAGGAATTAAAGATAAACAAGGTAATTATTGGCGACAACATATAGACACCTGGGGCCATATTCACGAGTCCCTCTGAAGTTGAGGTGTATCCCTGTTAGTAATGGTCTATTATTAAAAAAAGACAGTTATGATGGATCGTAACTTAGGAGAGCCTCTTGTATTGGGCCCCAGAATTTAACTGTTAAGCTCTTATATTTTAATCCAGACACCAGCCCGAACAGAAACTGTCAATTAACTTTGGTGATCGAAAACACTGTGAATAGTTACTCTTAATTGTGGCCGAGATTCCTTTTATTTAAATACAAAAATCTTACGACAAAAATCGTTCGTTTTCTGTGTCCTTTACCCTGCGCCAGATGCCTCATCATAGTTTTTTTCTTTATTTCTTTCTTCCTTAAATGCATATGCAAAATCAGGATAATTTTGATTTTCAGGTTTAAATTGTGGATTTTTCTTTCTTAGACGACGAGAAGAAGAAAACAAGCCTAATCTTGTGTCGGACGGAATAATTAAAGCCTCTCTTGGTTTCTTGGAACGTCTGAATGCTGTACGTTACGCAGATACACTCTGTTTTTTTTTATTTTTTTTTTTTTTATAAGAACCTTATTTACAAGAACGTCAAGGCTGAGAAGAAGAACATATTTAAGAACATTCCTCAGGCTGAGAGTCGATTAAGAACGTTTTTATTTTGCTAATCTGCATATAAAATCAAGGTAACAAATGGAAATTAACCAAAATACTTAAGGGCATGTTTTGTATAACATTAACAATGGTGACGCACATCCGGGTTTGTCATAATCAGCAGTTCTTGATACCATATCTCTACAGGCAATGCACTTTAATAGGTTTCCTGGGCACGTCCTCATTGATTTACTGAAATACATGTAGTATATACCATGTAATTTAAGAACATCTTAAGAACGTTTTCAGCCTCAAATCGCAATAAATAAAAAGAACGTTCAGCCTCAGCTCCAAAATTAGACGTTCTTGTATACAAAAAACAGACTGTTTGTCAGTTTTGTTGCTGTTAAACAGCACAGCAATTAATGTTAAATTTATGAAAGCAAAGTACAGATCTATGCATCATTAAAAATAACATAATAAGTTGAAAGAAAGCGTTATCGAGAGTTGTTATATCTAAAAACTCTCAATGTTGATATTATTTTGAATTCCATAGGGTCAGTTCTTGCCTCCATCTTCTCTCCTCTCGGAAGTCCTTATGGGATTACTATTGATATTTTACAACAGAAGGGCTTCACTTACAGTCCCCCCAGATTGGTATTGTTATCAAAGACACCCTGGGGCAGGTCCATCAACTGGTTGCCTGTCAAGTTCCTAATAAAAAATGACCATAACTTGATGTTATATTAAACGTAAACTTCAAAAGGTTTTTAATCATTAGATGAAGCACGCGAATGTTATTGCTCAAATATATTTGTTTTCTTGGAGTATTGGCAATCTCGTTCGGATCACAGGCGGCCCAAGCTCAAGCTGTGAGTTGTGGTGACCATATTGCGTGATAGCGGTCACGGTGCAAATTTAAGAGTTTGTATGGGAATATTTACGATCAGGTTTAGGAGGTAAAAATTCCGAAAATTTCTCAATAAAAATGACATACCCTGTGTTTACGGTGTACTGTTTGTTGTTTCTCTGTCTCCTTTTGCTGATTTGAGGTCATTTTAGCGAGTTATCGTTTCCTGGGTTTCCCACTCCTAAGAGTAGGAAACTCACAGCTTGAGCTTGGGCCGCCTGTGGTTGGATGACCAGCTCTGATTGAAAGTGCCAATGTACGGAGTAAAATTTCTGCATTACCACGACTAGCATGCAGCATAGTAATTATATTATTGACTTTGTTCCGACTTAATGAACGTGAGCAATAAAGCCTCTCTAGTCCGTAAAGAGGGAAAGGGGGGGGGGGGGGGGGGGGGAATCGAACCGAGGTGACTTTCAACCTGCGTTAATATTTGAACAAACGCCATGGAAAAAAACTTCCTGCCGACTTTTTCAAAAATTTCTTCAAGGAACAATTTGGTGTGGTCAGTTGGTGTTCATTGACTTTACATTGACATTACCATGACACCCAGTTTTTAACAAACAGTTTTTTTTTTTGCCTTTTATTTTTGTCTCTTGCAGCCAAAAAAAATCCTTAGATATATATCAGCCGTCATCACTATAACAGCTATATCACGAATACTTCTAGAAGTCTTAAGGCCCGTTTACACAGGCGATTTTTACGGCGATTCCAAATCGCCCGTGTAAATTAGCGGCGATTTCATAGCGATTTCGTCGCGATTTGTCGCCACAAAATCGCCGCGATTTCGAACATGCTCGAATTTTGAGACGATTTACTGGCGATTTTTTCAGTTTGAAAGTAACAAAAACCTACTTTGGTGTACCCCCGAGGGT
>NW_028145588.1:845000-945000 GCF_977016875.1 Pavona decussata
AAAAGAAGAGCCACCTTTATGCGTAAAGTCTCGCAAAAAATGGTCTATTGGACTCTTCAAGTCGTGTACAGACGGTTCAACGTTCTTTGATCAACAAGTATTTCGACTGCTATTTGGCAAATGTTCAACTGTGTATCTTGCCATGTTAAATGCTAACGGTGAAATCGGCTGTCCAAAATGTTAAACAGAAATTGTCTAGGGTTATACTCCGTTCAACAACGGCAACATTCAACGTGTTGAACGGCAAAAGACCAACGTTTCTGGGGACAATAAGCAAAAAAACACGGAGTAGCGGGAGAGATGACAGTCATTGCTGTCAAATTGTATTGCACAGCGCCTTTCAACCATGATAAAAGTATATGGGAGGCCGTTTGCTTCTTTGACTTTGTCTTTGAAGCGTTTGTAAGGTTTATTCCAAATGTTTCCCACATTTGACCTCACCTTTTACAGGTGTTAAAAGTGTGATAAAGTCACCACAACTTTGACGACACTTTTTGCCGCAATTCCAACTGAAGGTGAGCAGGTCAAGGATAGAATCGTATTTGACCTCACCCTTGACAAGTATCAGTGAAATAGCAACCTATGCTATGTCTCTACTGAAAAGGCGTTTGTTAATAAGACCCTTTCCCTCTCTACCCATAATTATTAACATTTGTGCCAGAAAAGACTAAGCCAAGCTAAAGCGCACCTGACCTGTCAAATAAGCATGGCAGCGCGGCACTTAAATGGGTTCGGCTAAATAAGCGTTTATAACGCTTTAGCACACGCTGGGTATTTTTTTAGTCAAATGTGGCCAACAAGTTTCTCCTCCTTAGAGTTTTGTGGTAGCAGCCTCAAACTTTGCAACCAGACAAAAAAAAAATTTTCTCTACAACTTGTCCGATTCGGATTTTTGAATTTCATTTTTCTAACGGTAAAATGATGTCATCGATTTGGCGGGAATTTTTTTTTTTTTTGGAGCTACGACACAGTTGTTCCTAACATAAAAAACAACATGAAATAAGAATAACAAATCTGAAAAAAAATTTGGAATATCTCATTGGAGTCAAAAGTTATGGGAAGTTAAGCGTTCAATTTAAGGCTATTTTTAGTAACAAAATGGCGGAAAATTCAAACTTCAGAAGCCCAAAACTTTTGACTCAGTTTAGATATTTCAAATCTTTTTTCAGTTTTGTAATCCTTAAGGTATGTTTATTTAAAAAATGTGATTGACCATGTCGAAGCTCTAAAAAAAATTTTCGCGCCAAATTGATGACCTCATTTTACCGTTAAAAAAAATAAAATTTAAAAATCCGAATCGGCCAAGTTGTAGAGAAACCGCTGTTTTGTTCGCCTGCAAAAATTGAGATTCTTTCTAAGGAGAAGAAACTTCTTGGCCGAATTTGACCAAAAAAATCCCCAGCGTGGCAGGGCTGATATTTGACTTTACCTTCGACGTGCATCAGAGGCAGAGACAATTTGTTCGTATTTCACGCTTGTCAAAAGTGTAAAAAAAGAGGATTGACGTGGATATCAAGAAAGGAAGATTACTGCATACATGTCGCTCACCGATTGTGCAGGAAGTACAAAATATTTTCCTGCTCAATCAGGAGGCAGTGCTGGCTGGACCGTTTGGAACTGGTCCGTAAGCAGTCTGTCCCCTTACTTTTCTACGCCTAATTTTTCCCGCCTTTTTTAACTTTCCCAAGCCCGCGCTATCTGCCTCTTGGCTTCGAAGAATGTTGGATTCAAAAAATGGGCAACATTATAGACTATCAGCTGACATGATTCTAAGACTCTCTTCAGGGGTACAAACGAAGCTGTTTTTAATGTCAAAATCCTGGACAGATACAAGAATGGTAGTTTTTATTTCCAAAGCAAGATCAGTTTCAGCCAATCGTCACAAAAGTGAGAATTAACATTCACCTTTGCCAACCAACGGTGGCATCCAAAATGTCTCCGATTCATGTCAAAGGTGTGTCAAGGAAATTAACGATCTCCCCTTTTCTTAATCTTTCTCCTTTGACAAATTTTACCTCGAAATAGCAGAGTTGCTAAATTTTAAGACACGCCGTAGAAGTTGCGTAAGGCTGTACACCGAGCCTTAAGCAGATCGAAGATTCACTCGTAGGATATACCTTGCGTGAAACGATAAGGGTTTCTCGTCAAGTCGAACAATTAGCTATGTAGACGAAGAGTGTTTTATACGTCGTGAAAGCACATTAGTTAATTCAAGTAGAAGAAACATTTTTTCTGGAGAACGTAATAATTTACAGTTGTGCCGTGAAATTAGTCTGCAATCATACAAAACAAAAATTGTTGCTAAGACAAGTGACAATGTACAGAGTAAGCTACTGGGCGGTTTCCAGGTATGGTTAATTAATTCCTGTACGTTTGAAATTGACGGGATATTGAGAATAGAGTTTCTGGAATGTGGAGCATCATGGTATACAGTATGTCGTTTATACCCGGTAAAATTCCTTAAATTGAAAAGGCTGGGGAGGGCTTATTACTTAATTAATTCTAAAGATTTTTACATTATGTAATAATAGGTGGCTTATTTTTAAGGCGTTTGTTCCTCCGTTTTAAGCCTATCCTGAGATTGAACGGTTGATTTGATTGTAAATCTGAAACTTTATTAAATACAGTCGAACCTGTTTATAACGGCCACCCTCGGGACTTGAGGAACTGGCCGCTTAATACAGGTGGCCGCTTAACACAGGATCACTAAAAATACTCACTGGGCGTTGTCTTATGTCAATTTTAATGGCGTATCATACAAAACACTTCATGCAAGGAAACAATAGGACAATCAACACTCTTTCAAGCGATCGAGACTTTAACGTTCAGTGCCAACTTGTAACTTAATGGTATAATATATATACGTAACATTGTGTAAAAGCACTATGCAATAAATATAAATTGTCCTCTACTCTTCTACGGTATACAGTGCTCTATTTCTATGACTTACAGTTCACAACAAAATATCTCATTCCGTCATTTCATAGTTGTTACGCTCAATGTTCAATGTCACTTGGCTGAAGAACAAGCTAATTAAAGATGAATTTCTTGCTAGAGAGTGAAACATATTCAAAACAAACTTTTTTTAGCGTTCGTGATATGGTACTGTACTTCAGCACAGTGCGGACATCTGAAAAGCGTTAACGATATTAAACGGCCGAGCATCAGCTTACAGTAGCTTTGCACATGTTATTTCTTTATAGTGATGCTGGATCGCATTTTAAACGCAATAAAATACCGCATAAATTAACATGGCTTAGTTTCCATTCAAGGGTGGCCGCTTAATACAGGTAAAAATAACAAAGAAAGACAAACATAGGACTGCTACAGGGTGGCCGCAGCCGCTTAATAGAGGTGGCCGCCTAATACAGGTAACAAATACAGTGTTTGTATGAGCGAACAATCGGGACTTTGAGAACTGGCCGCTTAATAGAGGGTGGCCGCTTAATACAGGGCCGTTATATACAGGTTCGACTGTAAATAGTAAAATTACAGGACTTAGGCCAAATGCCAATTTTAACACGTCACTTTTAGAGATACTAGGGGGCCGTAGGAACTCACAGGAAAAAGAAATAACGATAACACAAAAATCAATCAAATAAAAATAAAAACAATTAAAATTCAGTAAATAAATAATAAAAAATAAATAAATAATAAATAATTAAATAAATAAATAAATAAATAAATAAATAAATAAGGGGAAGGCCGGAAGGGGGTGTAGTAAAATGTAAAATCAAACAAAATAAATTAAATTAATTTAACATTTGGGCCATGAATCGAAATCAGAGAGACTACTGAACCGTCCAATTAATTGAATAAATGAAAGAGCAGCCACGACTGTGACTGAACAACAGACAAACAATAGAGTCATGCCAATCTGTGCGTTAGCATGGCACGGACGGGAACAGCTGCATGAGAGATTTTCAGCGTAATAAGCCCACTCTTAGACAAAACCCAACAGACAACTGAAACTGCATCCTAACCACCCAACAGACCACAAAGCAAACAAACAGCAATGACAACCTCTGATGAACTGAATGAATGAGTGCATTCTGACGTGTTGCGAACGGATCTTTGTGACATGAAAATCCATTTACGTAATTGTGGATTTTAAACGCTAATGCAACGTTTAGTTGATTTTTTTAAAAATTTTTTGAATATTTTTTGAAAGAAGGCTTAAAATATAAGAAAATATAGGATTTTTGCTCAATTTATAGGACTTTATAGGACAAGGCTAAAAAAAATATAATTTTATAGGAATATAGGACTCGCTTGACACCCTGTCAGGCATCAGCATTCTATTCTTTTTAGCGGCATCATAGGGATCGCGCAGGGGAAGGGACTGGGGGACTTTAGCCCCCCCCCCCCCCCCACCCCCCCCGCCCAACTTTTTTGATGGTTTGTTGTTAGTTTTACTCCTGAACGGACCGGATTTCAACTGTGAAATTACAGGAACATGAACGACGAAACTGGGTTTTCACAAGCTGTGACTTTCAGAAGAAAAAAAGTCGAAAATTTCTGCCTCATCAGCCTGTTATGTTTGTCAAATGTAAGGGCCAGACTGAAGCAGTGACTGCTTACTTCAATTACCATACGGACAGACTCTTTGGTGACCTCAGTTCAATAGCTCTATTTTGCCATGAAATCCGCACTTCCCACAAGTCCTTACAAACATACTTAATAGCGAAGTGAAGCCTACGCAATACACGTTTTCAAAGCTCACAATGTTTCCTAGTCAGGACTTCTTTATATATAGTGTTTGTTGAGAAATTTGTTGACATCTTTCGCACGTGCGTTGACCAACTTGACAAAGGGGTATCTAAGCTTTTTAGCACTTGGTTTAATGCGCACGGCTCTTTAGAAGACCACTTTTTAGGGATAAGGATTCCGTGCATAAATAAAGTTGTTATTATTTGTTATTATTATTATTATCATTATCATTATCATTATCATTATCATTATTATTATCATTATCATTATTATTATTATTATTATTATTATTATTATTATTTGTTGTTAATTGGCCTAAATTTTCTTCTACCGTTTCTAATTATTGGCAATTGTGCCTAATTACAAAAACATCACCTTCTCTCTTTTCTGTTGTTGTTTGATGATGAAGTGATTTTTCATTGCATCATTTCTAGCTTACAGGTGTATTTAACGATGCCTTGGCATTTCAGTCGTAAGAGCGGTTGTTATCATTACGGGCATTCTTATCCAATGTAGAAGTCAGGGACCGCAGCGAGGGAGGGGCTAGGGGGGCTTCAGCCCCCCCCCCCCCCCCCCGTCCTTTTACTTTTTGGATGGTTTACAAAATACAGTCGAACCTGCATTAAGCGGTCACTCTCGGGGGATAGCTAAGTGACCGTTTAATACAGGTTGACCGCTTAATACAGGTTGTACAGAATACATCACTTACTTGGTTAAGAAAGTTCGGCGATAAAATGGTATTACAAAGGAGAGCATGGTATTGAAACGGACTAGTAACACATTAACGCCACGATTGTGCAGCTCATTACAACCTCAATTGCTTGGCACGCTATTTGTTACCATATTTAAGTGGTTTCCTTTTACAAAGAGACCGTTTAAAACAGGTCACTGAGACAATAGAAATCAGCTCGTTGGGAATTAGTTTTGGGTGACCGCAACCGCTTAATAGAGGTGACTGTTTAATACAGGTCAGGATTACAGTAAATAAGGGAAGTAATTTTCGGGACTTTGACAACTGAACGCTTAATAGAGGGTGACCGCTTAATACGGTGCCGCTTAATACAGGTATATCCATTACTTACAGAAACAACTTACCTGACATATTATTTAGTACAGTGTATATCAAGGTTTTCTCCGAAAAACCCGACAATTTCAGACAATTTGTCGTTAGGTTTGTTGCTGAACGGACGAGTAGATTTCAACCGTCAAAAAATGGAATTTCAGCTTATGTTTCTAAAGTCGTAAAAGTAAAGTAAACCTTCAACCGAGATTGAAAAAGGTTCGAGTTATCGGGATTTGAGAAAAAATGGCCGGAAATAAGAAAAAAACGGTGTTTACTGTGTATTTCTATTTCTACAGTGTACAATTTACTAAACCAGCAAAACCTGAACTGTACTGACACACACGGCGGTTTCAAAATAAATGTAATGTTTTGGACTACAGGGCTGTTTGTTTTGACCTGGCACGTCTTGCAACTGACAAACATGGTTCGAGCTGTCGAGGGTAAAATTACGGTAAATGTATGACAGAAATCCAGGGGAAATCGATGACAGTTCTCCTGGGCTTGAATTAGCGCGAAATTCGAGTTAGTGAGGTTTCGAGTTATCAGGAGTCGACTGCCTTTTCATTCGTTCTTGAATCGGGGTTCACAAAGATTTTAAAAGTTTCATCCGTAAAAATTAAAAAGCTCGAGTAAGGTCTTGCACTAAGGTTTTCATTTATGAAAGGGAATTATATCGCCGTAAATATTTGAAACGGAGAATAATGTGCAGTTAACACAGCGATTTTGCTGTATTTTGGATAAGACTTCTCAAATATTTGAGAGAGAACCGGTTTTGTAACATGAAATTGCTCTTACAAAAATCGCAAAGATAATTTAAGGTTTTTCTCGTAGGGAGAACAAACTATAATCAATTTTTAGCGACTTCACTAAAATACACAGGAAGAACTTGAAAAAATTGGCCAATTTTTGTCAAGTTGCAATCCACTTCCATCTTACCCATCCGCATCCAAACATAATTTTAAATAGTTTCTGTGCACTAGTAGGAGTATTGTATTGTTAACAAAACTCAGCCATTATTTTAACGATTCCGTTGAAACAAATACGTTTTTTGGCTGTTCATATTGACACTAAAAATAGGTGACACTGCCCCTTTAAGGTCATCCTGGATCATTCAATCCCGCTGTCATAACGAACAAAGAAGCACATATGATACAACAAAACTAGCATAGCTGTCATTAGCCTGTTTTGTTGGTCAAGTGTTAGGGCCAGACTAAAGCATTGACCGAGGTTACTTCAAAAGAAAAGAAAATATAGTTTAGTTCATACAATTAAAAATTACATTGCTATCGACAGTTTTAGATGCATTTCTAGCCATTTCAGAAGACTTAAGTTTAAACTTTTGTCGGGGAAGCATGCCCCCGGACCCCCCTAGTTGTCTCACCCTAACGCGTTCGCTTTAGCCCCCTCACTCCAAAACCTGCTAAGCGGGCCCTGAGAAGAGAGTTCAAGTCATTGCTATTTATCTAGGCACCTTATCCACAGCCATTACCGCCGAAATTTGCCAAGTTTCATACTATTGTGTTACCAAGTATGTTGAACTGTTCCAACAAAAAGCAACTTTGAGCCAAATTTTCAGTAACAATATGCGTCCAAGGAAAACTGTGTGGTGGATGGAGGCCTACGATGAAGTTCTTGTGAGATTCTACCCCACAATTTATCTTCGAGAACTAAAGTAACAAGAGATACTCGCAAACGATATCCAGCTTAGTTATTAACAAAGCTGAAAATCACGCGAAAAAAGTGTGTTCACGTCGCTGAAGAACGAATGTCGCCACATAATCGCCACTGTCGTCAGTTATATTTTCAGTGGAAGAGAACCATTGATCCAAGCCGCGTTTATTTTTTTCGACGAAACTCATTTTAGAGACGGTGCCTACTAATACCGAATTATTTTTTGCGCGATTTATGACTATGCGGGGAAAGCAGATTTTAGCAAGGGCTGTTGGAATCCAAAAAGAAAATTGGGGGTAACCACGCATTTTTCAGAGATAATTAAGCAACAATAATTCAAAAAGCAGTAAAATTCAAAGCAATGTATGGCATTTTTTCTCGAAATTGAAGCTCTATTATCTCTGAAAAATGCATTGTTACCCCCAATTTTCTTTTTGGATACCGAGAGCAGTTGCTAAGTTCTGCTTTCTCCGAATAGTTTTAAACCGCGCTAAATTATCCCTGTATTAGTAGGCACCTAGTAACAAAAGTACGCACCGTCCCTTCCAACTTTGAAACTGATGAGCGCGATTACGAGCCAACAGATTCAGGGTTGGCATGTCCATCGTTCCGGAAGAAAGCCGCAGAGCTCGGGCTGGTAAATTCTACGTTGGCTGTTTGTGGATTCATAGAAGGAATGATTAAAGCAATTTCAGTTGCAGGAACCTTCACTGCTGAATTAGTGACTGAAATAATTGAAAATCAGGTTCTCCCACTTTTACCGTGCAATAGCTTTTTGGTTGCAGATAATGCAAGAGTACACGATGCCGCATATTAGCCAAAAAAAAAAACATAATAACTCTGGTCAAACTACCCGCATATAGCTATGATTTAAATCCCATCGAAATGGGTGTCAGTAAAACGCGTGGCCGGGGCCGGGGTCGGGTCTCCCTTTTTTTTCTCTTTTTAAATAATACTGAATAATAATAATAACAATAATAATAATAATAATAATAATAATAATAATAATAATAATATATTCGCTATCACCAACGGCTCAAACATGAATTATACACTGAGCTTCATGGGAAGGGCTTTTAATCGTTTTTCACCTGATCAACCATCATGATCCTCTACAACACGTTGGAAGGAAGGGAGTTTGACAGTCAATCCACGTCAAGCTTTACCGTTTTTTTTTTTTTAATTTGAATGGAGTTTTTAAATTTACATGTCAGCTTTGACGTCGCCAATGAGATTTCAGAGTTCTCGTAGAAATTTCCCTAGTTTATTGGCACAAGTATTTCAAGAATAACAATTGTATCCCAAGTATTTTGAATCGTTTTTTTTTTTTTTGTCAGTTAATGCGTCTTTTTCGGAAAGATTTCCAGAGAAATCTTCTACATTCTATTCAAATGCCGAGCTTTACAAAGGAATTCGAATGCATGTTATTTCATTCTGGGAAATAATAGTCACGCGAACACGATCATGGAAGGCGGCAGGGGTGTTCATACTGCAAGTTCACGTACATTCTAGTTCACGAATTTGTTAGTTCAAGGAAATACACTGTCTCGTACCTTTTTTTTTATTTGCCTCATTTCGTTTCTAGGAAGAATAAAAGGTAGTCAATTCACGGAACCAATGTCCGCAGAATACGGAACTGCATCGAGTGTTGTCACCGATGACCTATCCTAAGCTTTAGAGACATAACTTTTTTTATATTGGCTGTAATCCTTATTTGACCCACAAATGATGTTGAAAAGAAAAAAAAGAAAGAAAAAAAAAAAGGAAAAGAAAAGAAAAGAGACCGCGACCCCGACGGGCGGACCCCAGCCCCGCGTTTTAGTGACACCCCATCGAAATGGTCTTTGGATTAGTAAAGGCAAATGCTCGTTTTACTCATGGCTCTTTAAGAACAAATCCTATGCTGGCAATTATAAACACGTTCGAACAATTCCGCCCGCCTATAAACGTCAGAAATTTTCACAAAAGATCTTGGGGTGTTTTCGTGTAAATAGTCTAACTGAGTAACAAAAAAGCAATAAAGCCTTAGAAACAGAAAAGAAATAAAGAAATACGTCTCAGGAAGCTGAAATAAGTCTATTTTTTTAGTCTCCACGCTGATTTCCAGCATGCCACGCACTAATACTAATTAGCAGGTAGTGTTACACAATAACTAATATTCTCTGTTTCACGGGTCAAGTAAAATCACTCTATTTACTTTTCTTATTACACCTATTTTGAAATCACTGGTGATCCTTGCAATCTGATTGGCTATCAACAGTGCGATTTAGTCCCAAATTGCGCCATTTTTTGCTCTAAATCGCATCCTTTCTTTAGCCCATCAAAATGGAAATGAAGTAACAAAAAAAGAATATTAAAATCGATAATAAAACTCTGTGATTTCAAAGGTGTAATAAAGTGGTAATTGAACTTTGTGTCGTGCAATTTTGGTCTGAAATCATACCGTGTGAATTCAAATCAAATTCGCGCTGCGCGCTTGTTCGATTTTGAAATCACGCGTATGATTTCCGACTAAATTGCACTCCACTAAGTTCAATCACCATTATTTAATTAGTTGTATGCTCTGCATTTATATTTATTGTTACGTAGTTAGCTATATTGTATACCTCTTGTATTTATACCACACCATCTAGCGGGTTCTGTACTGAGAGAAAGATGAAGTTTCATCCGCAACATGCTTAATACAAAAGAGTCATGATCTTCATAAAAGTTATTTCCTGCCTGCTCGCTGCACGGAAATTTATGTTTTACTGATTTAGAGGTTCCCTTTTTAATCACATTATGTAAAAACGTATTCATATATAAGACAAGTAAAATTAGCTTGGGCTTGAATTATGCCTTCTCCGCTGCTTTGCTAGTACAGTCTTTTATCTGGAATCGAAAAGAGTTTATGCTGGTTAGGTTTGGCAATACTATACAGCCCTCTCAAAATGTTGTGTAGTAGGGAAAAAGACCAAAAAAGCCCAGAGTCCAAAGGGGTCTTGGATAAAGTTAATACGAAATAAGTAGGAAATCATTGTTTGTGGGGCGTCGGAAAAAATGTTGGCTGCCGATATAATTTGAGAGTGCTGGTTATATGAGTTGTTGATACCAATTAAGATACTTAGACAAGAGAAAATGAAGCAAAACTGACTGACAATGTGATATTGTGCTTCAAAACTACATGAGCATGACTGGTTAATATAACTGGATTGTAATCATTCAATGGAAATGAAAGGTACATGTATTGCTGCCTATTCTGACTTTACTGCAACTGTCCTTGTGTATCTGTCTGTAGGTAAGATTATTTCATACACCCGACTCCCCCCCCCCCCCCCCCTCCCCAACCCAACCAACTATGATGGAAAACTCAAAAGAGGCAGTTCAAAACTAGGTGTGACAATTTTCAAAACATCAGTCTGTTTGCCCACAAAAAATATGGTCTTCAAAAGCATGCATATATATTATTGTGCTACGGAAACTTCATTTATCACAATATCTTTGTGATGCAAAGCTCATTAGTCCTGTTTTATTAGTTGTGGTGTGGTGCATGGAAGATTTCACAAAAGGTAACTGTAACTGAAGTGCTGTTCAAAACTTACACACTGTGAGATTTAAAAAAATTAAAGCCACCCTCCCCCTTGCCCACCCCGTGTTCTTGAGACCTGAAAAAAAATACCTCACCCCTAATGCCCCCCCCCCCCCCCCCACTCCCAATACTGAACAATAGAAACAGAAGCGTTTGTCAAAATAACAAATGCCCACAAGTCTTTTTGGCTGAAGGTTGGTCTTAAGATTTGTCTTTAACATGTTTAATTGTTGCTATGTTAACCTCCCGTATGAAAATGTTGGGCCTAACATTAACGTAACTTAGGCTTGAATTTTTAACCTGACAAAAGCCTAAATATTTGTGGAATAACCTTAACCTTTTTAAGCGTCGTGTAAGGCTAAAAACAGGACCTTAACTTTTTAAGGCCTCGAGCCTGATTTTTTTAAGGCCTGCCGAGACTGCTTTGCGGAGAGAAGAATTACCCGAAAATGATAATGTTTTAAGGCTTACAATCCAAAAAATGTAAGGCTTAAAAATTAATTCGCAAGGCTTAAAATCGGAAATCCGGACACGCATGGAACGACTGCCACACGGCTAATGTCGATAATAAAGAAATTACAGTACATAGTTGACAAGCGTAACAATTTACATTAAGTACAGTGTGTGTGCCTACATTGTTAAAACACAGCAGTGTTGTTTCCCAGTACGTAAGTTTATTTATTTATGTGTACAGTACAAAATAAAACACCACACAGCGCAGTCTGTTGCGCAGTGGATTGAGCCAATAAAAATGGTATACATTTTGACAAGTTGAGAACTCAGTACAAAAGTTAACGTGAATTAAATTAATATTATATTTTTATGGTTCAGAAGGCCGATGCTAACCGGGAATCACTTTCGACCTAAAATCCTCGTTGTAATATTAAGTTTATGTGATCATGTTGCTCACCTCAATAATTGGAACGTTCTTCGATATTCTTTCCCTAATGTGGAATCGTGGACTAAGTCATAACTTGCAAGAGTCATTTTGTTTTTAATAGAGCAGACCAAAGAAGTCCTCAGAGCTCTCGATCAGAGTACATTTATCGCGGCGAACTTCAGACATCCAAGCGGCTCCGCAGTCGGAGACAATCCGAAGGAAGAAGTGGTGTTTACTATTAACGGTCCGGTGTAGATCTTCGCTTCAGAAAAGCAAAACATAAAAACTGTTTCCCAAACTGAGAAGATACCTCGCATTGAAAACCTTCCCGCTCTTCTAAGTCAAATTGCCAACGGTCGAGTTTATTTTCAGGACAATTTTTGTAACGCGATCAGGTAGACTGTAATTCGAAACAGGTTCATGGCTATGGATATTCTTTCCCTAATGTGGAATCGTGGACTAACACGCAACTTGCAAGAGTCATTTTGTTGTTAATACAGCAGACCAAAGAAGTCCTTAGAGCTCTCGATCAGAGTACATTTACCGCGGCGAACTTCAAACACCCAAGCGGCTACGCAGTCGGAGACAATCCGAAGGAACAGGTGTTGTTTACTACTAACGGTCCGGTGTAGATCTTCGCTTCCGAAAAGCAAAACATAAAAACTGTTTCCCAAACTGAGAAGATACCTCGCATTGAAAACCTTCCCGCTCTTCCAAGTCAAATTACCAGCGGTCGAGTTTATTTTCAAGACAATTTTTGTAATGCGATCAGGTAGACTGTAATTCGAAACAGGTTAATGACATTTGGCCAATGAGATAAACCCGCAGATGTCTCAAGAGACCTTTTACATAAAATTCCGTCACGCACGACTGTCAGGGAATTCGGAGAGAAAGCGCTATACATTTCTCGAAACTGAAGTTAGAATCGTACCTTGGAAATATTTTTCAATGCTTCGTCGCTAAAATGCAAAAAAGCAGTCTTGATTTTTCACCTCGGATCGAGTTAGTGAAATGAATCGAGCGTAGAAGGCAACATATGCTACAAGATATCAGGATTGAATTTGATCGTCTAAACAATGTTCATTGTTAGTTGTTTAAAAAGTTGCTATAAAATGTTGTACAGGACTGATGAACGGAGAAAAAAAACGCGTATGTATTGCAGATTAAGCTTTTCACGCACAAAAAAGCGAACCATGAAACCTGTTAGTTAAAGACTAAACGACACGCAGTAAAGAAAGATTCAATAATGTCGCGAGTTTAGTGCGGTAAGTGTGCCCGGCTAAAATGAATGACTTTGAGTTTTCTACTTCGCAGTTTGGGTTCTGTAAGTTTACTGTTAGGCTCGATAATTTGGTTAGTCATAGTTATTAATATACACTAAATGCATGTAAGGCTTTGTTGGGTAAATAATAAGGCTACGAAAATCCTGGGCTGTCGACCAGAAAAAAAATACGCGTTGTTAGGCTGCCGTTTAGTCTAATTCTAAACCTAACAAAACCTTATTATTTTTGGCTTTTAATCGATTAACCTAACAAATTCAGTGTTGGGCTTTTGTTAGTTTTGTGTAAGGTCTCAGTTCACTAAATCAGGCTGCAATCAGGCCTAAATATGGCTTTGTTAGGCCAGACATTTTCGTACGGAGTATAAACCCTAACCCTAACCCAAACCTATAATTTAAAGTCTAAAAAAAAACCTATAACTTGTTCACCAATAATTAGGCAACTGTTTGATACCATTATTGTTGCTAAAGAGCACTGATGCATTAAATTGTAAGTGCTGGAAAGTATTGGAAACTAATGCACCAGGCACCTTACATGTAAATCACAACGATTAACTACATGTACTGTAGAACATATTTAGAGAAATTTGGATTTGAAGACCAAATCATTCACTGATGCCCTTTTTCCAGCGAGCCCTTCATTTGTGACGTAAGCTTAGAGTTCTTAACTCAAAACACCAGTTACAATGTAGCGGTTTTGCAACATTCTTTCATTCCTTTCTTACAATGTAGCTGAGGATTAAAATAACTAAAGAGGCTAGTGCATCAACAAGCTACACAAGAGATTTGTAAAACCCTGCTTATTGATGTTTGCCTGAATTTTTGTATGTGAACTTCGATTCCTTTAGCAAACGCTGTCCTGATGTGTTGTCCTGATGTGTCATCCACTGGTTTACACTTTCAATTTTGGGACACAAGTGGAAAATTTGCAATAACCATGCTTCATAAAAGCACAGAAAAGCCGAAAAAAATGCCTTCAATTTTTAAGGATACAGTATTGTTGAGACGATGTGGATCGGAAGTGCACATATTACAGAGACAAACATTAGGACACTGATCCCCTTGTCGTGTTCATGCCAAGTGCTCAAATTGTAGCACTTTTACATCAAAAACTGAAATAATTACTCAAAGGTTTTATTCAAGTGCAGGTGGATTAACTTAAGCAGTTTTCATCTGCATCTGCACTTTCACCTTTTCACATCCACATGTATCTTATGAATTCACAGAATGACCTTCAACAGCGTCCTAACACAATAACTGTGATACACAGTGTATAAGTGTTTGAAGTCTGACACAGTTAAAACTGTGTCAATTGAAAATAGAGTCCTAAATTGTGACGTCACAAATATTTGAATTTTTGAAGAAATGGGATTTGTTAGTATATTCGGAACTTAGAGCATGATGAAAAATGCCTACTTGCCAAAAATCGGCATCTAATTGCAATTTGGGGGCGAGATATAATTATTAGCTCTGTTTAATGCCGCGATGACTCTATACAGATCCTCCCCCAAATTGCAATTAGATGCTGATTTTTGGCAAGTACTAGGCATTTTTCATCATGCTCTTTACGAATAAAATTATACTAACAAATCCCATAACTTCAGAAATTTAGTTTTTGTGACGTCATCACTTTAGGACTCTAGGGGTAAGTGAGTCTGTAAGCCTGTACAGTATATTGTTTATAAAAATTAATAAGACTTCGTATAGGATTTTGTGAATTTCTTGGTACGATAGTCAAAAACAAATATAGTTTTCTGTTAAAAGTTGAAACTATTCTATATTTTCCTGATAAGAATGAAAAAAGTGTAGTTTTTGATGAGAATTATCCCGTTCGCCATATTGGGCAAGATTATCAGCGGCAACCCATTCATGGTTTTGATCTTGAAATTTCAAGTTAAAATTTTTTGGTTACTAAAAATTATTATATGGGTTTAAATGAGAATTGGCGCATGGGGCAAGTCTCCGCAGTTACCATATACCAATGAAGAAAAATTTAGCCCCCTATGGTCTGACATGTATGCGATCCGCGACCACCTCTTGTAAGCGACCGCTTAGTCTTGGCATTTTGGATGAACAGTTACGGGAGGTTCAATGGTATAATCAAAATCAGATAATCAGAATACAAATGACCTAAAAAGAAGCGCTTGAGCAGACTGCTTTGTTGCACAGGCTTACTGTTGTCTTAAACCAAACTATAAAATTCTTACTGTACTTGAATCTGCATGTATTGTTGTTACTTGTGTGTTGTCTGACTTATCTACGTTCGCATTGCGTTGAGAATATGTTACAGCCACACCTTATTATCTGTATAGTGGTCGCTTACAAAAGGTTGAAAACAAAAGAATATAAATGCCAAACTTTCCGCTCTAAAAGTGGTCGCGGTCGCTTACATGCATATAAGGAGGTTTCAGCTACAGTAAAGTGATTTCACTTGAAAACTTTTGGTATTTTAGAAAACTGATCGCTTGCAAGAGGTGGTCGCAAAGGGAGGTTCGACTGTAGTTTTTTTGCTTTTCTCCTTTCTTTCAGTGACTAATACTGAACATAATACAGTCCCAATGCAAAAATGGCTGACATTTTAATATTCTTTTGTCTGTATTCAAATTAGCCGCACTAGCTTCATCCAAGGTAAAATATTCTTTTGATTTTTGAACTGAAGAACGAGGCTATTGAGGCCAATTTGAATGTAGACAAAAGAATATCAAAATGTCAGCCATTTTTCCATCGGCTCTATAGGGTAGGATTTATTATAAAACACTTGGATCTCAACTCATCAAATTTGACGTATTATTTATTGGCCCTTTGAAGGAAAAGAAAACAATAAATCTCCATGTGAATCTTTTTTGCTCTCAATTGACCCAGTGTATAACATTAGTTTCATAATAAGCTCTTTGAACTGTTCTACATGTACATTAATTTGTGCAACACCAAGTGACTCAAAGTTCCTCTGCTCACATTCAATTCTTATCAATTCTTAATGACAGGTAGATTGTTTTTAAAATGGATTTCAGGACTATTTGGAATTATTTAAATGTAACTGTTGTATAGATCTAGATATAGTTCATAGTCGAGTGTTTTTTACATGAGCCGCCAGCTTGGGAGCCTGGGTGATCCCTCCCTATGTTTTTCGGCTTTAAATAAAGTTACTATTACTTCCCAGTTGATAACTCTGTTGGCTATAATATTCTACTGCACTGGCCTCCAAAATGTCATGGGTTCATATCAGATTTCAGCATTTTTTTCAGGCTATCTTTATGCAGCTGCTTAACTAGTGTAAACATAATCGCCATGGTCTCCCATTTATTAACTGATTACAGCCTATGATACACTGCTGTTTGAGAACATTTGAGGGATTATAAAAAAATATCCGGTTAAAAAATTATTTGACTATAAAAAATTGCGATAAAACGTTTCGTAAAAACATTATAAAAAGGTTAAAAAACACGACGTTTCGATGTACATTACATCATTATCAAGTGAAATTAAAAATGCAAGATTGCGGCTATAAATACAAAAATGGACAATAGATATTAATTAAAATAGTAGCATTGAAAAATGCTACCGGTTAAACAAAAAGTTTCGCACGTATAGAGTCCGTTTGAGTGTTCAAGCAAGGCTTAAGTTTCTTGATGTACAGCATTTCAAATACCAAACAATCAAATTTGCTCTGACACTTTCTCAAGATGTTAAAATGGCCCTGATTCAATAGGTGTTTGCTCCCGTGAGCTTCAAGAAAATGTTTGCCAATTGCCGAGTTCTTGTGCTCAGCAACGCGTTGAAAAAGGTGTCTGGCTGTATAGCCGACATAATCTGCATCGCACAGATCACATGCAAAATAGTAAACAACGCATTGCTGATTCACAATCGACGGCTTAACTTCCCTAGGCTTAAGATCATGTTCTAATTTCCTACTAACAAAAACTGGCTGCAATATGGGGCCAATCTTATTACTTAGGGACCGGTCATTATTTATCGCCTGGGGGGGGTCAGAGTATTTTTGTTGTCACATCGGAGCATTTACCTGATCCCCCCGTAGAGTATCTAGTTTTTTAAAGATCCCCCCTTATTGGTAGTGGAAAGTTTCATGATCCCCGCCCCCCCCCCCCCCCCTTTCTCCCAGCCACCGCCAAATAACTTTTTGAATATGCAAGTGATATCTTTAATAGTGGTACTTACGTCTCATGGACCTTGAACAACAACGGTAGATATTTGCTTGTCAGATACGAACTGAATTGTCGCGGAAGTGCCAATCTCAGGCTGTTCATCCAAATCCACGAAAACATAGTCATCGTCGCTCTCTGCCTCTTCACTTTCGGATTCTTCATCCTCGGATTCCACGTCATCTTCATCACTCGACAGTTCTTCTGTTATCACAGTCTCTTTATTCTGTCGGTAATAGTGACATCGAATGGCCTTAACTTTGTCAAGTTTCCGACCCACAGTCGTCAAACCATGCTTGTTGAGATACAGGTCTAGTTCTCTTACCCGCAACTTTTCAACTTTGCCACCCTCGATGAGGTTATCCCATTGAAAGTCCTTGTACGTTCGTTCGGCCTCTTGCCTTCTTCGCTCCTCAGCTGCTCTTGTTCTCATGTCCTTTCGGATCTCAATATCCTTCAAATGATTAACATATGCAATGACGTGCTTCTCTTCCACATTATATTTTGAGCAGAAGCTCTTCATGGTATCCTGATCGTTTCTGATACTGTCAGAATGTTCCTCGTACAGATATTTAATACATTTTCTTGGAAGGTAATCATCTGGTGTCCTGCCCGTCGATTCCGTCTGATAGATATCCATGAAATGTCCAGGATTGTTTGAGTCTGGTACAGGTTGCGGAATTCTTTCCGTTTCTGGACCGACCCATCTATTGTTAGAACACCAGGAACAGAGATTGGAACCTTCTTCTCTTGACTCTTTACAGGCATCACGACAGAATTCCATAAAAAGTTCTCCACGAATATAGTGGTCTTCCATAAACGATTCGATCTTTCGGAAGTATGCTGCACCGGGCGCTTGCTCTTTGTTTCGTTCTGATGCACCCCGATAGTTGTCGAGGTAAACAGAATTGAAAAAGAATAATTCATCAGGGGACTCGCTAACTTTGCTCTTGATGAAATCTTTAAGGACAGGGGCATCATCAATTCTCTCGGCTACCTGACTACAGACATACCAGGCATTTTTCTCCATCCGTTTCTTTTCGTACTCTTCGTATGACTGGAGAGACAGTTGTTTGATTTCCTCTTCTGAAAGATCCTCAAACCTCCTATATTTTTCCCACTCTAGAGTTGCGCCATCCACAAGAGCATCAGAAATTGCCGAGTTTGTCCTTTCGGCTTCACCTTGCCCGCTGTCGCCCCTCGAACGATGACATCGCACTCTATAATCGGAATTGTGAACCCTTGCTAACTCGGCGTCTCGAAATCTAACTTCGTAGTTGGAAACTCCTACGCCCGGACCAGCATCTGTAAGGTCAGCCCATCGTGGCTTTACAGGTGGAAGGCAGAGATCTCCGAGAACTTCTAGACCATGTTTACATGAACTGGTTACCCTTAAAATCCTGTCCTTTCTCGCATCTTTTTCCATTGAATCGACTTCCTCTTTAAACAGATCATCAATGGCATCTAAAATGCGTTTCGTGACTGGTATTATCTGACTAGCAAACAGAGCCCTATTGTGCTCTGACATTTCTGTGTCTTCGCAAAACTGCAACAAATTGTCAATCCTTAATTTCAAGTGCTCTGCTCTCTCTTTTTCGTAAGTGAAGAATTTACAGTTACTTCCTGTTTCTCCGGATATTTTGTCTAGGTCATCTGACTCTGTCATATCATAATAAAGAAAGAGGTCATCGTGTAGTCGCGCGCAGCATTTACGAAATCCCAGTGAGTACTGTGGACTGCCAGGTGTCGGTTCGTCAACCTCAAAAGCTGATGGATCCTCATGTCGCAAACGAACTGTTTCGCTGGCCCATACAGTGCCTGACGATCCCACTATTGCTTTGGGCCTGACAAATACAAAGTGGCGATCGTCCTCAGTTATCAGCTTCTCTTCAGTTTCATTCATTACACTTGACTTCGTAAAAACACGGTGAGAACCCGGGGTCACATATACCATTTTCTCAGGCCAGTCGTACTTTGGCAACTTCCTTGCTTTAGTGTGATCTGATAATGTTAAGATCCTAAGATTTCTGGCTTTGTCAAAACCTTCAGATGTACCTGGTCTAAGGTAAGCCTTGTCATCGGTGCTTCTCATGAAACAAAACTTTCTCGCGCTGGAATTTCTGGCACCCCAGAATCGTCTTTTTATGTTTTTTACGTGTGCTCGTTGGTAGTGAGTGTTTTCGTTTGTGTTTTCTTCGCCTTTTGGTGGCTTTTTCCAACAGAATAGGCCTTTGCCATAATGGCGCTTCGCTTGGAGACTTCTTTTGTTTCTCGGTCTCGCCCTGTTGTATACTGTTGTAGCGGATTGAATTAATTTCTTTCCACGTTGAGCTAGTCGGTAGTTGGCAATTGAAAGAAGGTTTTTCTTCTTCACCCTCTGGCCGGTATAGAGAACCGTATCATGCCGTCTACCATGATAGGATGATTTATCCTCAATTGCCTTTGCAATGAAGTCTTCATCTTCCTCATCTAGCTTTGGCTTCGGACCTTGGTTTGACAACTTTCGCCTCTTCAGTCGATTAGATTCGATAAGGCTTGAAGCTTGGCGCTTGAGCATTTGGCGTTTTCTCTGATAATTGCTTTCGGTGGGCTGGCTGTGAAGAAGCCCCTCCGTGTCTTCAACTTTTTCCTTGAGTTTTTGTACTTCGCTTTGGATTTCTTCTAACGTTTTGGATGACCAAATATTTGTTTTCTTTTGAATAAGGTTTTCCTTCTCTTTTATCTCCTTTTCCAGCTTTTCCTTCTTGGAATTTAAGCGTAACCCAACGAGGTCGGCTGCTGCCTCATTAGCATTTTTTACCTCTTCAACAACGAATTTAACTCTCTCCGTCATAGACGGAAGATTGTCAGGATCGAAGCCTAGGGCTGTCATTTCTTCTCTAGAGAATATGGATCGCAATATAACTCTAAGACAAATTTTATCCCATTCTGAGTCCATAGTAGTAACGATACCTTGCAGGGTTTCCTTATCGAGAACAAGAGCACTATGTCCACTTTTAGTACTACAAGCACTAAAAATATCCAAAAGGAATGACTCTAAATCGACTTCGTCAGGACGGAGCGCGACATACTCAAAACCCTCAGTTATACGAATGATATTGATCCTGAGACCATGTTTTTCATGAAGTAAAGCTTCGCGAAAGGCAACTCTCTGATATTTTGACGGTGCCCCAGAGTGATGAGGTTGAAACGCAAGAAAGTACTCTAATGCTTCTTGAAAGGGGATTGAAGACCTAATTCTTGTCTTAGCATTGGCATCTTGCACCGGAAGAAATAGTTGATCGAAGACATAGAGCAGACCTTGAAACTTGTGCTTCTTTTCCTCTGAAATTGCTTTCGATAATTCTTCCTCTATAACACCCCTATTTTGCTCTAGGGTGCAGCTTTGTTGCGATGTTACAATCTCCATTCTCTTTTTTCCCTGAAGTAGTTAAAAGGTAACTTCGTCTTAGATCGAGAAACTCACAGTTTTACTAGATCTATGGCCTTGAGGAATGTATCGTAACGATTCACCCAGATACAAGTTTCTTTCATATTTCTTTGGAAAATATCAGGAAAGTATAGGTGTGCAACAACTGCAGACTAGACTGCGCGTGACTCGATCGACACCTAATAGCGAGCGGCGAAACCTTGAGCCACGATAAGCGTCGGTGCGGTCTCGCTAAATTCTCCCCTCTTTTGTACCCCAATTTGCACATTTTCTTTTTAATTTTCCTGCAATTTATCCTGAAACGAAATCCCGGTATTGACCGGTGTATTCAGTTTGCGACGCAGGCTACTGGATAGTGATTTATCCGGTGGATAGCGTTATCCACTCTTTGAAGAACTGGGCCCAGGTTATAGGGTGCTGGCGGTAAGTTCTCCATAATTAATTTGGATTCTTTTCGCATTGTATTGTTTTATCAGGGTAGAGATCCACCGGTTCGTTGTCGCTTAAAAGAACGCTCAAATTAAAGTAGCGAGATTCGTTTGAGTTTGGATTTTGGCAACCGTTTTCTCTACAAGTTCCATTTCTTTATAACGCCGCGTTAATTTTCTTCATCAGTTTGAAATTAAAAAACACACCTTTCGCATTATTTATTTTATTAGAAAGTATTTTTCCTTCACTTTGCGATAATTTAAATCGCGTCAATTCCTAGTAAGTCCGCTGGTTTATAGTCTGCATTTGACGCACGCACGAGGGAGCCCCCACATTTTTTTTTCCGCTCGCTTCGCTTGCGTCACGTTCTACATTTCCGTTTTAATTTAATTGTATTAATTGTAAGCATAGTTAAATATTTAACACTGTTATTTACCTCTGATCTGCAAATTATAGGGTTGTCTTTCAGATGCCGGGAATAACCCTATCTAAATTATAGTGAACACAAATACCAGGATTTGCAGTCTTTAAATACAAAGAATTAATGTCCGCGTCGTTTCGATGTTTCAATGTCAATGATTACTTGTACTATTGCATGCATATTTTATTGTTTTATTTCTCACCAGTTTGAGCGTAAAATAATGGACCAGTATCACGAAGAAATTGCCGCCTTTTCCTTCATGATGATTTTAGTAACATCGAAACGTCAGGCAACATTTAGTAGCTTTTATATTTTTACGAAGACTGCAAAGCCATCATTTATTTACCTGGTCATTGTCGATATCTGATACAAGCCGCTCAGTTCTCGCCCTTCGCTCGCTTCGCTTTTCATTATGGCATCGTTTATGGGTACTTCCATCACTTAAATCCAAATGCTTTCCAAGCTGATCACCATTATCGTCCAGATTGCTAAGCTTTTCTGTCATATCTTCCATTCTTGCTCAATTACAAGGCTGAAGTCCAACTGTCGGGAAATCTTCTCAGCGCGCTTATTAAATAATGCTTTGTTGTTGTGACGTACTATTAACTAACATCGTTGTGACATATTAACTTTAACTTTATTTTTTACATATTAACACATAAAACCTACCTTTAGCCGAAACGTGGGCACAGAACTCGTTTAATTGCGCTGATTTACTTTCATTATTTTTTCAATGGATAAAGAAATTGACTATCTTTTAACAAAAGCTGACTTGAGCAATTACACAGACAATTTTAAACAAATTGGTGTTGCAAAGGTCGAGCATTTCCTGGACGTTGATGACGAAACTCTTGAGCGAGACATTGGACTAACGAAGATACAAACTCGCCGTCTGAGGCGTTTCTTCGCTCAGATACAAGGTGAATCAAAGCAAAGAGGAACAAGCAGTGAAGGTATTGAGTTATCGTTTCTTAGATGATTATTTTGAAGGCCTCTATAAAATAATTGGCTTGTGCTTCAAACCAGCCATGAACAAAAAACGTAAGGCAACATGGTGCATAATTTGTAACGCAATCCTTAACAAACATTTATAATGTGATCGGTAGGTGTTACGTCCGCCAGTGCTCCCAAGAAGCGCAAGCAGGCGATTTTGTCATTTGGACGCTCCGGGCAGCTACGAGTCCTGAGGAACGACTCAGCATCAGAAAAGAAGCCGTGGGAAAAATATCTCCTTCCCAACCCACACACAGAAAGGCTGAAATTCTACAATAGTGTTGTACCGCAGATTTATGAATCTTCATTCGTGAGTAAACAAGCCGGTTTCAAACAGTATCTCCTCGAGCAACAGCAAATGCGTTGGCAGTTAAACACAAAGATAATAGCCCTTTCCGATAAAGAAAACAACTTGCTTAGAAACGAGAATTGGGGAGTGTGCCAAAACATCACGAAGTTCATGTCAGGCGTGGATGGATGTAAGGGCAGTGGTGATGTCGCGAAGTGTGAGTCCTCCTTGACCGCTGTCAATGAGGCCTTTAATTCAGCATGCGATTTGCTCTCATTTATCGACAACAGACGAAAGAACCTTTATACAGAAGAGCATAACTTAAGGCCGTTTGCAAGTGATGAGCTCAAATATTTCCAGGAAGCTCAAGAGCGAGTGAAGGCCTTACACCAAGAGCTGCAGAAAGCCTCCAATGCGCTCACGACCACCCTCATGAGCTTGAAGAGAAAGTTCCCATCTCCCATGGGAAACAACGGCCTATCCCGAAGAAAAAAAGAAAACAAGAGAAAAGTGAAAAAAATCAAGGAGAAAAGGTTACGTCAGCGAGCAGCAATTCTCCTAGAAAAACTTACCTCAAAAGAGGTAGCTAAAGAGGTTTTCGATTCACTCGAAAAGAATACTTACAAATGTGTCTCAAGTATTAATGCAGGATTCACTGCGAGATTTGTCAAGCGTCTCCACCTGGATCCTCTGCTATGGCTTTTGGAAAGAGGCGTGTTTGAAACAGAGCTGGCATGCAATTTGAAAGTGGTAGTGGCCAGAATGAACGAAGAGAATAGCAGCAATGGTGCTGAAAGAGGGTCAAGTTCGGGCGAGGATTCCGATGAATCTGACGTGGAGACTGTGCAAGAGCCAGTGGAGAGGGCTGCCGAAGATTCTGACACGGAAGCGGAACAAGATACAGCCTCACCAAAATAAACACTTTTTTATTTGTTGTTTTCATTCGGCCGCGTATTAAAATAATGAACGTTTATGATTTTAGATTACGATTCTCTATAAAACAAACTGAAACGTCATGAAACAATTTTGAGCAATTGTAAGTATTCCATTCTCAAAATCTTGATTACCTTTCTAATTTCAATAGATCGTGCCTGATTAACAACGTGTATGTTAGACTACGATAGTGATACTTTTTTTTACAAAATGGAGGGTCTGTAAAAGGGTTTGGGTTTTGTGTCTGGGCTAGAATAAAGTTTATATAATACAAAATACAACTGAACGTGGTCTTGAATATATGGTTGGGGGTTTAGAGTCCTAGCGGCAAATCCTACCAAAGTATTTACAAATGCACTCACCCGGGGTCCCGACGCGACCTAAAATTCCTTTTTTTTTTTGGTCTGATCCCCCCCATTATGCTTGTCAATTACGGCTGATCCCCCCTAAAGGTCTTCAAAAAACCATGTGATCCCCCCCTAAATACTCCGACCCCCCCCAGGCGATAAATAATGACCGGTCCCTTAGGTCGTTAAATTGCCTGCGAACCGCATTGGCAGCTACTTGATCCTTAAAAGGAAGGATAATTCTGATCTTACGACCGCCTTCAGGCTTCTCTTCCGCTGCCTGTTCCGATACATTACGAAGAAAATCACTAATGATGGAATCTATGAGAGCCCTAGGATAATCTAGGCGACTGAAAATTGAGCGAATCAGCAATGCGTTGTTTACTATTTTGCATGTGATCTGTGCGATGCAGATTATGTCGGCTATACAGCCAGACACCTTTTTCAACGCGTTGCTGAGCACAAGAACTCGGCAATTGGCAAACATTTTCTTGAAGCTCACGGGAGCAAACACCTATTGAATCAGGGCCATTTTAACATCTTGAGAAAGTGTCAGAGCAAATTTGATTGTTTGGTATTTGAAATGCTGTACATCAAGAAACTTAAGCCTTGCTTGAACACTCAAACGGACTCTATACGTGCGAAACTTTTTGTTTAACCGGTAGCATTTTTCAATGCTACTATTTTAATTAATATCTATTGTCCATTTTTGTATTTATAGCCGCAATCTTGCATTTTTAATTTCACTTGATAATGATGTAATGTACATCGAAACGTCGTGTTTTTTAACCTTTTTATAATGTTTTTACGAAACGTTTTATCGCAATTTTTTATAGTCAAATGTTTTTCTAAGTCTTTGCTTCTTCGTAAAAAATTATTCCAACATTATTGTTACCTTGAAAATAGCCCATACAGCTGTTCTGAAACACATGTACATGTATGCCCAAGCTGAACCTGTAAGGTTGGTAACCTAAATACGGTATCATAATAATCTAAATGACAGAGCTTTAACATACTATCAAGTCCGTCCGCTGATAGGTCTAAGCCGTCTACAAATCCATAACGGTGTATGGTACATGTACATACAAAGCGGCAGAAAAGGGTACTGGTAGTTCTTATAGCTCAATGTCAAGACGCAACTCGCACACCAGTGTTAATTTTAAAAGCAAGAACGCAAATTGATTGATTGTATTGCACATCTGTTTCTAGTTTATGTGTGGTTTTCAGGGAAGGAAGGCGTTTGTTAGAGAGGGGCGTTTAATACAACCTTGTCAGCTTAGGGGGGCATTAATTAGATAGGAGGCATTCATAAGAGAGGGAGCGTTTATTAGATCATTTACGGTATTAAGTAAACACAAAAAGGTAACAGCTTGCTGACCTTCCATTTATTACACTGTACATTACAGCAAAGCACACCAGGTAAGCTCTTTTAGAGT
Organism: Pavona decussata; assembly: GCF_977016875.1. Classification (NCBI taxonomy): domain Eukaryota; kingdom Metazoa; phylum Cnidaria; class Anthozoa; order Scleractinia; family Agariciidae; genus Pavona; species Pavona decussata. Next base: position 870,610 of record NW_028145588.1, read on the forward strand.
TTTGTGTAATTTTTGTAAGTTTTCAATGGAATTTGTTCAATTTTCGATCCAATTTTAAGGCCATACAAACTCTTATATTAAGCTTTGGTGGCCTGTGGTAAGTCAAGCATCAGCGTGTCAATTGTGGATAGTTTTAATTAATACAGCGGTACACCTGTACTTGAAATTTTTTCTTGCTAAAATATCCAAAGTTTGGGTTGGTTTTACCCTCTAAAGTTGATAAAAGACACACTAAAGCGACTGTCACTGATTTACCTGTAGGGAGTATACATGTGGCTTCTCAGAGCTTCCAAATGCCATTTTGAACAGTTTATCTGTCAGTGGCTGGTGCATGTGCAGCACTGTATATTTTGTATATGCTAATAAAAAGGTTGGAAAATTTGAAGTCCAATTTGAATGAAACCTGAGGACAGCACCTTGAAAACCTGGCTAACATTCACTTGAAACTTAAGCACATGGTTTAATTCCTTCCTCACCATACCCCAAGAAGGATGATGCCCAGTCCTTCCAGAGCAACTCATTCTCAGAGAATTTCATTTATTGAGACACAGGCCTTTGTTGAAAACAAATTTGAATTGACAACCCTTGTGCTTGCATGAGTTTCAAACGGTGTTTGGAAGCTCTGAGATGAAAACACAGTACTGTAATTTTTGTGGGTTTTCGAAGGAATATTGTTGTTTAATTTTCGATCCAATTTTAACACCATTCAAACTCTTATATTACGCTTTGGTGACCTGTGGACTAAATACTGAAATGTATGTTAGTCAATTTTTATAGCAATGGTGGCACATGCTCAAGGTGCACAGCTAATGTTTTTGATGAAAAAGGTTTTGTCGCAATGAAAGAAAACACAAGCAATGAAAGTATAAGAATATGGAAATGAAAAAGACAAACTACTGCTAGCAGGTTACTCCAAAAAGGGAGTACAGATGTAAATAAATAGAGGACTTTATTTAAGTGTCAATGTATTAATAAATTTTAGCTCAGAGTAGTGGGGAAACTACATGTATCTCACAGATTCAGCATGCATGGGCATACATGTACATGTACATGTATATGTGTTTCAGAACTTTTATTCAAGAGATGCGGTTAAACCATGAGCTATTTTCAAGTAATTACAATAATAACTTTGTACATGTACATGTTCACACATCTTGAGCACATACAGTACATGAAGTGAGTGCTAATTAAGGTGAACTTAACCTCAAAATACAAACAGCTACAGCAAAATTTAGCAATTCATCCACTATTTTGAGATTGTAATCACTGAGCATGCACTGCAGTGTTTCCATCTTGTTTCACAATGGCATTAAATCTGTAAATGTACAAATGTAACAACTGTAAAACAAAATTCAAAATGAGACGAAATTTTATTTGGTTTTGAGGTTCTGTCGACAAACTCAATGTCATTACTTATCGGATGAGCAAGGGCTACAGTACATGTATAATACTAAGGGACTTGGAAGAGAACATGTACAAAAAGGTGTACTCAAACTTCTCAGTGGTTACCTAATTCTTATTAAATTTTACACTGTATTGCACTATTCTCAACATGTACTCTCCACACCACTATCAACGCCCAGCAAACATTTAAGAGGCATCAGGCCACTAAATTTTAGTGTCACTTTCAACAGCCTTTATCTACAATCTGATGTCCACTCTGGAAGCAAAGCCTGAATGTGACAGAGCCTTTGCATAAGATTCAAGTGTTTCAAATCACAGAATGAGAAAAGATAAAGGAACTCTTTATTCCTCTGGCATTACTGGTATCAATACTAATAACATCAGAGCCAGGCACGTCACGAACATGTACATGTACATGTAGTTTTAGAATGAAAAAATTAACTAATAGCCTCTGTTTTTCAGGAAAAGTGGCTACCAGTTGTACATAAGGCACAACCAGCATGTAGTATTTCCAGGAACACAAGAACATCCTGGAACACCCCCAAAACCCTGGAACACCCCCAAGAAAACCCAGAACACCTGGGTGGAAAATATTTCTTAACCGAATTGTTTTAAGAGCCAGATTGTTTCTCAAGGAAGCTATAACCCCAAATTCAGCATAATTTCAAATAGGTATATATATTAATAATTATTAACTTTGAAAAGATATTAATAATTATTATTTAACTATTTATCTATCGCTTTCTTGTTTTTCATGGCCGTTAGATCTTCTAAGCTTGCACTGATATATTTTTATTTCTTACCACGTGATTGTAATAATTCTGTAAATAGTTTTTACTATTATTATTATTATTATTATTATTATTATTATTATTATTATTTTTTTGGTATATTTAAAGATATCCTAAATGTGATATGATAAAGTTATCTTATGGTTTCTAATCTTATTAATTATCAAAATATTACATGTATGGCGACTAAAATTTTCCTTTCGCAACTAAAACAAAAGACGTAGTTGCCAAATGGCCACCTACTGAAAAATTTAACTTGGAGGGTTGCCTTATCAGCCAGCTCACAAACAAAAAAACTATTCAAAATTAATGCTTGAATGTTTTGTTGATGTTTGTTGCTTTGCCAATTACAGTACTTTATAAATTAGGAATTTAACCAAGGGTTCAACTTTTCCACAAAATAAATAAATTCCACATTCGCAGGGCAACTCATGGAAAAACATTCAAAGAACCCCAGCCATATATGTTATTGAACTAGCCTGAGGTCCGTATTAAGAAAATAATTATTGGTCAAGTACTTTTGTTTGTTGCAGGCTTTACCCCCTGGACCCGGTTGTTCAAAAGCCGATTAACACAAATCCCCGATTAAAAATTAACCGAGGTTTTTATCTTGCTTATTTTCAATGTTTTCAAGAGCTAATTTTAAGCTGATGGTAAAGAAAAATCCCAGTCAAAACTAAAGGATAAACTTCTTTTGGAAGAATCTTTTTTGATTAGGCATTAAACTTGAATTAAAGTTTATGTTAACCCAGGATTAGCTTAACCGGGCTTTGAACAACCGGGCCCTGGATGAACAGGACAATCCCACAATGCATTGCAGTGCTGTCAATAAGTTGTGAAGTAGACGTCCCGACTGAGAAGGTAGGCGGCATCCTACTTTTCGAGGGCCAAAGGCGCGAGCTTCCTAGGGGGGGTCTGGGGGCATGCCCCCCCAGAAAATTTTAAAAATTTAGATGCTTGGAAATGCTATTTTCAACGTTTTCAAGACTGTATTTGGGCCTTTATAAGAACAATCAAAATTAAGACTATTAATATTAAACATCTTTGATGTTTATTACAAGCGTTCTTTTCATCAAAATCTCGATCACTGGGTTTTAGAAAAGAGTGTTATGATAAATCTTCAACTGCTTATTCAAAAAAATACATTCAATGTTTTAAGTTCATGTTGTCCTTTTGACTTTGCCCTTTGGTGACCTGGTGTACACTAATTGGTAACAATACTGAAGTTACAGTAAGTTGTCCATATCAGATTCATATAAATTATGCACTTTCTTCTGACATGCAAAAGCCTGGGATCTAGTCCTGTGAAAATGTCCCAGGCGTTCCACGACCCTTCGATCACCTAGATCTGCTTCAACTTTTTATTCTTCCACCGAAAGCGGGCGAAAGGTTAACACGTTTAAAACTCCTGAAATGTGCCTGTACATAGACCCAGACGTTTGAACCGGATGTCTACAATTATTTTTGCCGGATTTTTTCATTATTTTAAGCCGGTTTCTTGCTGGATCCTGTTCTCTGAAAATAGAGACCTTAAGATTGAGGTTTTTCGGCATTTACCGCGAACCGCGAACGTCAAGAAGTCATGTGACCAGTGCCTTGCCGTCAGGTTTGCGGTTTGAGGTTCACGTTTGTACGGCAAGACCACGCTCTAGGTAAGTGATTTACCGCAAGTTTTTTTGCACCCTAAAACATCACAATCCCACGTTTGAGAGGAAATACTACTTTTTAGAACTATTTCGCTTATTAATTATCGAGCTCTTTTTCATAGAAACGTAATTTTGAAGACGATTTCTCAGCTAAATAGAAGTGAACAAACGAAAACAAACATGGCAGCTGGCTATTTGTTGCTGGAACTGTTTTGCCAGTCGGATTACATTGTGGTTAAACTACGATAAACAAAGTAAAATAAAAGCAGATTTCTGATGATATGTGAATGCATACTAGAAATAAGAAATCGAGATCTTCATCGCTCGAAGACGAGCCTTCAGAACTGCTATCATCCAGCTGCATAACGTCCAGCAGATCTTTGTAGTCTTGTCTGATTTAAAGAGGGTTAGTGATTTAGTGTTCTGCTCTCATTAATCAATAAAATCCAACAAACACATCAAAATTCACATCTCTCCTTCGAGCAGCAGCCATCTTGTTTTGTACTAATTTCTCAGAATTCACCGGTGCTATCAACCGTGGATGTTAAGTCCCAAATATGGGCAGACGGCTAACGTGAAACCGCTAACCGCAAACGGCGGTTTGGCGTTTGCGGTAAGATGGCCAAACCTCGATCCACGACCCTTCGATCAATTTCCATCACGCGTGGCAAAGTTAAACACGTTAAAAACTCCTGAAATGCACCTTTATTTCGACTCAGACGTTTGAGGCGGATGTCTCACAATTATTTTTGTTGAATCTTTTCCTTATTTTAAGTTTCTTACCAAAATTAACAGTAAAGTGAGATAAAAGTAGCCGGCCGAAGATTGGCCAGTAGCTGTTTCGGCCGGCTACCGGCCCTTATTGACAGCACTGCATTGCCAAGAGATTGGAGTGTGATTTCCATCAAAATTCAATCTACAAATAAATGTTGTGTTGGAATTGTGGATTTTATATGTTAGAATAATTTTTTTTTTTGTCAAATTACATGTTTGTTTCACTTAACAGCCTCTATTCAAATTCAAATTTTGTGACAAAATTAATCTAATGTTCCAATGATTATTTTTGAAGCTATAACGTCAAATATTATAAATTTAGTGACAAAAAGCGTTTTTGAATTAACAACAAATTTTTATATTATCAAAATTAATTCTTTATTGTATGTCCCATTTTATAATGTGTCAAATTTTGTACTCCGTAAAATTTTATGCTGTCTCAATAAGACAAATTTTCGGTTGCTGTCCACTGCCCGGGCAGGAATGGTGACCAGACAACAAGGCCAGGCAGCATGGTGCCTGGAATTTAACCATGGTGAATTTATCTTCTTTACAGGCTGAAGAGGTGGAAGCTTTTAGAAATGTTCAAGATATCTTATTTGATGTCATTTGACAACTTGAGACAGCTGACCTTGATTTAAATAACTTAATGATCAATGTTTCGCATTTTTCAACTTGATTGGCTACATAGTTTAAAAATCCGCTCTTTCGATGTATATGTATGTATTATCTAATTGCCAGGGAAGTTGTGTGCCTAATACACTGTACACTGTGCTAGGTACCAAAGATCGCAGCTGAATTGTAATCATCCAGAACCTTCAGAAAGTCCTTCACCTCCCAGAAATTATTTACCTCAAGAGACTGAAGTCACCCAAGATACATGTAGTTAATACAGAGTCGGAAGAACTTGAATTCCTACACGTACTAAAACTGTCACACTTACTTCTTCTGTGTGCACTGTAGTTGACATTGCAAGTCTACTGAGTGTGAGCATTTGCACAATGGAACGACTCTCAGAGTTTGGTTTGAGGGTAAAAATTGTTGTTTTCAGATCTGAGTGACCAGGCACTTAAGGCTGGTTTCCATATGATCGCGGATCGCAGATCGCAGATCGCAATAAGGTCTGCGATCGTCTGCGATCGCCTGCGATCATATGGAAACATACTTCTGCGATCGTCTGCGATCCTGCGATCATGATCGCAGACGATCGCAGACGATCGCAGAAGATAGAACATAAAGGCTGGTCTCCATATGATCGCGGATCGCAGATCGCAGATCGCAATAAGGTCTGCGATCGTCTGCGATCATATGGAAACATACTTCTGCGATCGTCTGCGATCCTGCGATCGTGATCGCAGACGATCGCAGAAGATAGAACCATGTTCTATCTCCTGCGATCGTCTGCGATCCCCTGCGATCAATTGCCATTGTGCAATCATATGGAAATCAAAGTTTTGCGATCCGCCATCGAAACGCATCCCATAATATTTCGGGTTCTCTCCCACGATTCAACGCTCGTGTGTTTGATGGTAGGAACGGTTTATGTAGCAACAATCATTTCGTTGTCATTTCGAGGAATTTATGGAGCAAGTTGCACGTTATGAATGTGTTTACAATCGCAGCAGAAAAGATTTTAAAGACAAGAACAAAAAGGCCAACTGTTGGGACAAAATCGGGCAGAAATTTTTATTTATCGGCCGGGGAAGCGGAGGCCAAATTTCGCAACATAAGAACTGCGTACGGTCGTTATCGAATCCAAAACCGATGTTTTCGACGGTTTTAGAGCTGACGACGACTCGCTTCATGACAAAAAGAAGAAGTAAATTTGCTTGCGGCAAAATTTCTGCTCTTCCACGTTCGCGATGTTGTTTGCTTTTCAGCCTACACGCGCGTGTATATTTGACATTTCCGCTCACCAAAACGTATGGCTACGGTCGGCTCTGCGATCGTTGCAATTATATGGAAACAGCCTTTTTTGCGATCGTCTGCGATTGTTTGCGATCTGCGATCGTCTGCGATCGACTGCGATTATATGGAAACCAGCCTTAAGATAGAACATGGTTCTATCTTCTGCGATCGTCTGCGATCACGATCGCAGGATCGCAGACGATCGCAGAAGTGTTTCCATATGATCGCAGACGATCGCAGACCTTATTGCGATCTGCGATCTGCGATCCGCGATCATATGGAAACCAGCCTTTAGATAATCTTGTGTGAAACGTTTTGACAGACTTTCCAAAAACTGGCTACCGGCGTTTGACCAGCCTTCTTCAGGGTAGAGGCTGGTTCGTAGAGCAAGATAAGCGAGGCAAAGAGTACAGTTAATCCATCTAGAGACAGCATTTCTTACTACAATCTCCTTGGTACATGTACATTTAGTTTTTCCAACTCATTCTTGCACCCAGAGGATGGTATCTTGTAATGCCATAGTGCACAGGTCACCCAAGGCAGTACAAGTGTTGCAAAAAGAAACAATTTTGACTCGTTTTTCAATGTCCGCACATTCTTGAGATAACATACAACAGTCAGTGCAACCAAAAAGCAACCTTTTGCTATTCTTCATTTCTTTTCACTGCACTTGTGGTGGCAGGACTATCACATAATGTGTAACTGTAAATAATAAATAAAATAAAATTTACCTCCTTAATTTATCGTTGACCATCAATGAGCCATAGACGAGTGGTCCATAGGCTAGACTTGAAGAAAGCCAGTCATACACCAGTAGGAGGCATTTGGAAACTCTGTCAAACAGTTTCATACAATGTTATCTCTGTGCCTGGTTGCTCATTTCTAAATACCACGATCTTACACGTACACATTCAACCCAAACTAGGAGCGTCATTATTCTATTGAGAGAAATTGCCCACACCCTGTAGGTCTAGTTGCAACGTCAACTACATTTTACACTGAAACACTGTTGTAGTAAGAATTCAAGTTTTCCTCTCACATCTTGGATGATCTCAGTCTTCGAAGAAATTTCTAGGAAGTGGAGCACTTCTGGAATGGCTACTCACAGCTACGTGTAAGATGCCCAAAAAACAAATATTGAATGTAAATACAAGTGCCTTTTGTGCCACATTTTAACACTGTTATCTGCTGGGAGAGTAAAAATCTTTGGGAAAGTGAAGTCGATCCTCCTCGCCCGATCGAGTTGACAGTCGGTGCAGATATCACCTCTTACGGGTACAGAAGCTCTGGAGCAGATTTGTTTGTTTGTACGAAGTGCTACAAGAGACATTTTACTAGATTCAAGAAAGGAAAGAAGAATGTACCGTAGAAGGGATCAAGGGGAGATCTGCAGTATTTAATATTAGTCCATTAAACCAAAGGTTGCTTGCCAATCAATTGTGGAAAATGTCACACATACAGTACATGTATCCCAAAACAAATGGCTACAACAAAGCGAGTTTCAGCTGCAAAATCTTTCAAGTTTACCAACATACATATAACAGACCAAATAATAATTTTAGTAAAGTCCTTCACAATGACAACATTGAAGGCAAAGCTTGATAAATAAGCGACTTTCTGAAACAAGTTGGGAAATTGACGGAAATATTGCTATTTCTCCTAAAAAAAAATGTGTTTGCAGTCAGTTGATACACGTACATTGTACATAAAGGCATTAAATGATAGATTTTGAACGTAGAGCACACGGCGCTCCCATGTACAATATGATTGGCTTTAAACGGAGGAAAGAAATCGTGCTCTTATTTAAACACTCAGCCGTTTGTGGGGAGTCAGGGTTATAAAAGTCCCCTAAAAACAACTATACAAGAGGCTACAAAATTTGGGGTTAAATTATTATTATTATTTTTTTGTAATAAAAGTTAGTTTCGACCTCTCCAAGGTCATTTCCAAGTACAAGTAAAAACTATAAAAAATTAGGAATGGATGCCAGTAGGACACAAAGTCTACAGGAAGTCAACACCTTCACCAGCAAATGGAAGGACACAATTAGGGATCGGCCATTGGAAACCACCTGAGGGAGCAGCACAATAGATGGCCCAAATGACATTGCATGTGCAAAGTTTTAAAATTTTAAGACAGTGTCAGAACAAAATTGACTGTCTTATATTCGAAATGCTTTTCATCAAAGATATGAAACCAGCACTAAAGAAACAGTGTGATTCCACCCATGCGAAATTATTTGTTTAGATCACATCTTAACAATTAGCCTCATTGTTCTGTTTCATTGTTTTATGTCCTTTTTAACTTTATAAATATTGACATGTTTTATCACATTTTAGCATTTATGACATTCTTACCGATTTTAAATGTTTGTGAATGATATTTATTTATGCTAGTTTTGTATTTTACTTGCACTTGAAAATGACCTTGGTCCTTGGAGAGGTCGAAACGTCTTGAATCAGTTTTAGCGTTAACTATAGCTAAGACATTACTCACAAATTAATTTTGTCACAGTGCATTGGCAAACATAACGCGACAAAACAAAATTTATAACTAAAGATGGTCGCCCAATCCATAAACAGATAAGAATAGCATAAGTTTAATGTGGTGACTGGTGTCAGTAAACAGTCCAAATAACGAAATTCCGATGAAACAACTTAGCAAACTATTTTTAGACACATCCAGGAAGCCAATGTTACTTCGATCTTACCTTTGTAATCAACAGCAGTCGACCACTTCAACGTGCGCAGCAACCCTTGCCTCGATAAAGCTTGCTTGCTGAGGAAAACGTGAGCCAAGCGATGACACGTTGTCAAGAAAAAACACACAGCTTTGGCTTCTCTGACGCTGTGAAGCGAAAAGCTTTGAAGTATGAACAAAAGTTCAAATCTGGTCGCAGGAAATTGGTTACCTTTGCGCATGATCAAGACCTACCCAGGTCCTCTCGGTCCTCTCGGTCGTTTGATGGCAAGCTCATCTGACCTCCGTTGAAGAAATTTTAAACGACTGTCCAAATATTTTTTTTTCCTTTTAACCTTTTTCCTCGCGAAGCGAGGTTAATAAATTTGTCGGGCCGAAGGCCCGCTGAAGGTCGCGCTCGGGAGCTAAGCCGTGCGAATTCGAGCCGAACATATATTTATATATACAGTCGAACCTTTAATAAGCGGCACCGTATTAAGCGGTCACCCTCTATTAAGCGGTCAGTTGTCAAAGTCCCGAAAATTACTTCCCTTAATTACTGTAATCCTGACCTGTATTAAACGGTCACCTCTATTAAGCGGTCGCGGTCACCCAAAACTAAGTCCCAACAAGCTGATTTCTATTGTCTTGACCTGTTTTAAACGGTCACTTTGTAAAAGGAAACCACTTAAATATGGTAACAAATAGCGTGCCAGGCAATTGAGTTTCTAATGAGCTGCACAATCGTGGCGTCAATGTTTTACTAGTCCGTTTCAATACCATGCTCTCCTTTGTCATACCATTTTATCGCCGAACTTTCTTAATCAAGTAAGTGAGGTATTCTGTGCAACCTGTATTAAGCGGTCAACCTGTATTAAGCGGTCACTAAGCCATTCCCCGAGGGTGACCGCTTAATACAGGTTCGACTGTATGTATGTTTATATATTTCCGTGAAGGTGTCCGTGCTGTTGCCTGGCAACAGTGCGCAAACAAAGTATGAATGACGTCAGACTGTCTGGCGTCGTCTGAAAAAAATTTGCATACAACGGAAAAAATATGCGTGCATGATCAAATTTCAACTGCAATGTTCATCAATATTCACTGGATAGAGAACTATCTCTCCAGAATATTTTCCCTTTCTTTTAGAAATCTTTTTTGTGAAAGATTGCATTGAAGAAATTACACGTTTGTGGCCGCGGTAAAATAATTTTCCGTGGGAAATAAATTCTTCGAACATGACAGCGCTGCACGCCCGTTGTACATTACGTCGCGTCAGAAATAGATTTTCAACCGCAAAACTACGAAAAGACCATGCTCATAAAAAAAATCCTATGCCCCTTTTATGTAATCTCCTCATTTGATGCTACAGTACGAGTAAAGAGGGTTTTCCACCCAGCCCCAGCTTCGCGAGGTTTTGCGAGTCACGTATTTCTAGTATAGTTTAAATGCGTGTCTTTGTTGTTGTTTTCTGTTGTCCTTCTTTTTTGATCGGATCGACAAATTGTCGACCTGTAAATCTGAAGTGGACAAATCGACCAGACATGTAAAGTAATCCAACTGAACACTGATGTGAAAACCATTGATAACAAAGTTGACAGCAGGTGCAGTTATTCACTGACACAGGAAAAACGACGAAAAATGCCGTTGATAGAACAAAAGAGACTGTTGCAGACTGGGGAGAGCACTGTTCGCCCAATACAAAGTGTTCTGTACTGCGTAAAATTTCCGCCAAGTATTTAGGGTGTCAGTAAAACGCGGGGTCGGGGTCGGGGTCGGGGTCATTTTTTTTTTCTTTTGTTTTTTTTTTCTTTTTTCTTTTGTTTTTTTTTTTTTTTTTTTTTTTTTTTCAACACCACAGGTCATTTGTGGGTCAAATAAGGATTAAAGCCAATATAAAAGAGTTAAGTCTCCAAAGCTTACTAGCTTAGAATAGGTCATCGGTGACAACACTCGATGCAGTTCCGTATTCTGGCGGACATTGGTTCCGTGAATTTACAACATTTTATTCTTCTAAGAAACGAAATGAGGCAAAAAATACAAGGTACAAGACAATATATTTCCTTGAACTAACAAATTTTTGAACTAGAATGTGCATGAACTTACTATGAACACCCCCGCCGCCTTCCATGATCGTGCTCCATACATTTGTCGGTAAAGCGAACCAGCCGTGAACTGCTACTAAAAATAGTTCGCGGGAAAAAGATACAGGAAAATGTATGGAAAGTTCAAAACACGACTGGACGCTTTCTGGCACAGCTACGTAGATCCCTCCAATTTTTTCTGTTTCTGTTTGGCCTGTTTGCCTACTCGTCAAAATGGCGTCGAAAACCGTGACAAGGCCTATTTACATGTCAGTTTTGATGTCGGCAATGAGATTTCAGAGTTCTCGTAGAAATTTCCCTAGTTTATCGACGGTATAGAACTATGAATTTCCATTAAAGCAATTTAAATTAAAGCACAAGTATTTCAAGAATAACAATTGTCTCTCAAGTATTTTGAATCTTTTTTTTTTTGTCAGTTAATTCGTCTTTTTCGGAAAGGTTTCAGTCCAGAGAAATGTTCTCTATTCCAGCTTTACAAAGGAATTCGAACGCATGTTTATTTCATTCTCGGAAATAATAGTCACGCGCGACATGGATTGACTGTAACAAACGAGCACGATCATGGAAGGCGGCGGGGGTGTTCATAATAAGTTCATGCCATTCTAGTTCAAGAATTTGTCAGTTCAAGGAAATATATTGTCTCGTACCTTGTATCTTTTGCCTCATTTTGTTTCTTAGAAGAATAAAAGGTAGTCAATTCACGGAACCAATACGGAACTACATCGAGTGTTGTCACCGATGACCTATCCTAAGCTAGTATAAAGCTTTAGAGACTTAACTTTTTTATATTGGCTTTAATCCTTATTTGACCCACAAATGACCTGTGATGTTGAAAAAAAAAAGAAAAAAAAAGTGAAAAGAAAAAGAAAAAAAAAAGAAAAAAATGACCCCGACCCCGACCCCGACCCCGACCCCGGCCCCGACCCCGACCCCGCGTTTTACTGACACCCAAGTATTTAAGTGAAAACAGCATTATGATTCGTGGAAAGAATCTGCCCTACAACGCGGTACAAGTCTTCAAGACTTCGATGACTTCAGCGGGATCGTCGATTTGTAACTCATTCAGTTGAAATTATTGTCGCCATTTAGTTTGGTGAAGAACAAGCTACAGAAGGGAAAGTCAGTTATCATTAATCAAAGAATTATCCGAAAAGCTAACAGTCGGTAAGAATTTGAATTGACTTTTAAAAAACTCTGCTTCCGTCTAATTGTTACTTGCTTATAATGTCGCGGTCTTAAGGATTCTTTTAGCCGCAATTTTACTTCAGAATGGAGTCGTGACTAATGGTCCACTGTTACTGTACAGGTAGGTGCCTTTCTTTCCAAAATCACAGAAAACGGGGTAAATCAGGGCCGTAGGTAGCATGAGGCAAGGACGAGGCCTTTGCCTCGTCTTGATTTTGGCCTTTTTTTGTTTTTGGAAGAAACGTTCAATTGAGAAAAAATTGGATTGGCTAAGATAAAACGAGCTAATATAAGGTGGATGAATTGAGGGAAATAATATTTTAATGAGGTTAATTCGTTTCATGTGAAACATGAGTAGCGGTTTTTCAAATGATTTAAGGTTACACAGGGTCTGGAGGTTACAGAGGGGCCATTAAGAAGACGTATCGTGACATACATCGACCGTGACAGGTCGCGTGACATCACTGAAGGTCACCATTATTCCCGTATCTTATCTGCGATGGCTGAGAGCCGGTGTGGGAGCTTTCTTTACTTATATAACTGTGGTAAAAGAACAAAATGTCGTTTGCAGTGATGGCAATCGATTTATTGCAAACACTATAATATTGAACGTTTCAGCGATAAGAAAGTGTAAAAGAATAGATTTTAAAAGATTTGTTGATCAAGCCTTTCTCGTTTACCAGGCGTAGTGAATCGATAGAAATCGATATCGGAAATGAATCGATACCATCGATATCAATCCGATTGATATCGGTAATCGATAACAATTGAACTTACAGAAAAAATTATTATCGATTGTTATAGATTGAGATAATGGATAATAATCGATAACAATCGACAGTAATCGATAACAATTACTAATCCCAAAGAGTCCCTGGAGAAGTATTCGTTTCAAAGATGGCGTTACTATTTAGTAAACAGTACGAGACCCGCGTTCAAATGGTAAAACATTCTATTATTTCAGCAGGTAGTTCTTGGTTTGGGGTTTTAAAATATTTTAACTTGGCCATTCATCCCAGCGCTGTCGATTGCATCTTGCATCTCCTTTATGGCGCTCTCCAAGCACTTCCAAACAATAATATATCACAATTCGCGAGTCGAGCCTGCATTTTATGACGACGAAAAACACAGAAAATTACTTCTTCTTTTACATCTGTTCTTCCTAATCAATATTTAGGGAGCAAAAGTGATTACTTCTGTGCTACTAGATTATTTTTTATTTCTTGCTTACTCTGCGATTTCGCTTCTTTCTTAATGTACTGAAATTATAAAAAGACTGGTTTTGTTGTTTATTTTGCTTCATATTTATGGCGTTACTATAGCGAGACAAGAGGGTTGCACACCGCTACTTTGGTCGCAACTTCCTCTTCTTCTTTGAACCGCGCTGAAGCTTAACCAAATTATTTCTGTTATTGTTCATGTTCTTTTAGTATCAGCTTGTTTATATTTGCATTGCATATATATCCACGGTTGAATGACTCAATAAAACCATAAAAAAAAATCGTGTCAATCTTTAACTTGTAGAAATTGACAAAAATAGTTTCCAATAAAAATGGATCATAATCGATAAATCAGTCCTTATCGATTTCCATCGGAAATCGATATCAATCGAACTCACAACTTTTTTTTCTTTATCGATTCCTATCGAGTGGTATCGGAAATCGATATCAATCGAAGATTGATATCGATTGCTATAGATTGTTATTGATTATCGGTTTATCGATTGACTACACCTGAAGTTTATAATGGCTCTTAAAAGAGCCGTTTGCATTTGGTTGGCGTAAGAGAGGCATTTCAAAACTTTTGACGGAGCTCGCACAGGTTTGCCTCTAGAGCATCCACATGATACTGTCTACCATTGAGGGGATGTTGTCTCTCTGGCCACAGACGGATTGCCTTAGCGCGGTCTTAGCTTTCAGTAAGGAATAAACGACGGGCAAAAAACTTTACTATTCTTAATCGTGAAAGTTAGTGACTTCTTAGTCCTACAAGTATAAGAGATGGCAATATTATGACATGGCTGTCCGGCTCAAAGTTGAAGAACATAATTAAGAGTGTAACGAAACAGATAATTGATAAGACTTCTCCTAATTAGCCACAGTATAAAATCCATAAACGTTGGCTACTCCCGTGGATTCATTTTATTGTTATGATACGTGTTACAACATTTGAATGCTTTAAAATGCAGATGGTCATTAACTTGGCACCAGTATCGCTAAGCAATAAAATAGCGAACTTCTACACTTGCCCAAGATTGAGTTTTCTGAAGAAAAATGCCACGGAAAATGCTTACAAGAGCATTTCTGAGCCTCTTGATTTCAAAATGTTCTGGAGGGAAGGGGGGGACATGCCCCCACACCCCTCTAGCGGCTCGCACCTTCGGCGCTCGAAACTTGCCTCGTCTTGATCTAAAGTCTGGCTACGGCCCTGTAAATAACATACGTCGAAGAGCCGCAAACATAAGTAGCTAACAAGGACGGCTGGAATTCGCGATCCAGATGACTGGAATCCGGAATACAGAACCTCTGTGGATTTCGTTACATCAGGTGTACCGTCAAGTTATGAGTAAGTAATTTTTCTCACGAAAAAGAGTTAGTTCACTCGTTAATGGAATCCCTTTTTTTCTGTGTGATCCAGCACAGGAACGGTTCCGTGTGAACCGAATACTTGTAGATTGGCGTCGTCCCTGCGTAAACAGACCTAACCCGCACAAATTTGGGACGAGTCGCCTGTGAACGTAGCCGCTTCATTCCCGTTAAACAGTGATTTTTCTCAGTCTTCCTTTGACGAACAGCAAAATGCCTTGCAAACCTTTTTATAACAGGGAAGTGCGCTCTGCTCTTGATACTGATCCTTTAACGCTCGTTCTTTGACTTCACCTTTGACGCAGCCTTTGACGTGTGTCAAATCAGTTTAGTCACATTTGAAGTCGCCTTTATAGATGTCAAAAGTGTGATAAAGCCTTTACAACTTTGACAATACACCAAAGATGAGCGGGTCAAAAACGTTACCGTATTTATAATTAGACCTCACCTTTAAAAGTACCAAAGGAACACCAATGTCGTTACATAGTATTTGACTTTACCTTTGACGCGCATCAAAGGTACAGTCAAAGTTGTTGTCGCATTTCGCTCCGCCTTGAAGCAAAGTAGCTATATTGTATTTGACTTCAGCAATGATGCGCGACAAAGGTGATATCAAATTCACTTCACCTTTTAATTTTAGACATACCTGAGGTAAAGCACATCCAATTGTCCGCAAAAACGCACAGAGAAGACTTGCTTCAAGGATATGCTTCTTGCGATTGAGCAGAAAAACCCAAAAATATATATTTTCCTGTAAAATCAGGACCCTGTATCATCCTGGCCTGTAAGGAGACTGTAACGGGAGATCCTTCCTTCACTTGGCCGAAGATTTTTCCGGGGGGGGGAGGGACAACTTTGCAGCGCGACTTTGCCCGCTATGACTTTGTAGACCTTTGTAGCTGAATAGCTCTTTTTTAATATTTGAACATTTGAGCAATTTATCTGAATCAAGTTATCTGGGAATATTTGATTTGGTCCGTTAGTGTTCATTGTTGTTGATGCCATGGCAACCAATTTATGACAGGCACTTCTTCTTTTTTTCAGAAATTGCAAGATCCCACTACAGTTTAAAATAAGGGCAAATTACTTTTTTTTGTCGTAACTTTTATGTTTTTAGTTCATATTAGTGTTCTTTTATTGGTTTTGATTAATTTCCGGCCACTAAAGTCCCCTCCACAACTGGCCTCAGAAGACGAAACAAAAGAGCTTGGTCTAGCACTTTTTTCCTTTCCCGGCGGCCTCGAATACCTTGTTTTGTGTGGTTACTGTTTGGTGGGTTAACTTGGAATTGTTACAAAGGGTCATGCGCGATTAACCGGGTGACGGCAGTGTTGGTGCTGGAATTCCTCCGGCAAACTGGTCTGAGTAGAAACATAAGCTGTGGGCTCAAATATGAATTTTTTTCGGGAGCCGTTGCATGTGAATACTTGCTGGTGTACGTAAGTGGGCTGAAATATTCGAAAAATCTCAATTGAAAGTTGCTTTCTGTATTAGGAAGGCAGAACACTTTTTTTACAAGAACCTTTTTAATAAGAACGTCGAGGCTGAGATTAACTAAAATTTAAGAACAAGTCAAGAACCCAATTACCCAGGCTGAGAGTCAGTTAAAAACATTGAACTCTCCTTTGCTGCAACCTCTGTGGTTAATACTTTTCGTAAAGCCAAATTACCGAGAGTTGGCTGCCGGGACATCTTGTCAGTACCCAGCACTAGAGTACATGTAAGCCGCGCAACAGAGCTTGTCACAAGAACTTGACCCCACATTGAGGCACATGTTGCTCTTTGATAGGTGTCTTGATCACTTCCACATAGATTTATTGAAATGGTATAACAGGTAACTAAGAACATCTTCAGGCGCAAATTGGCAAAACAATAAGAACGTTCAGTCTTACTCCAAAATTAGACCTGCTTATATATCAAAAAGAGTGTAACACGAAATCAGCAAAAGAACTTGAGAAAGAAGCTAGACGCCTTTTTACACTGTTGGAAAAAAAATAACCATAGTTACGGAAGATTTTTGCCGTAAATGTAGACGTCGGTGCTGATTACTTATTTATGGAGTTGTTGAAGGAGTGGTTTGTTTGAACTATTGAACTTGCCATAAGTCTTGATTTTTCTGCTTTCAGAGCCGGACAACACGATAGGGTATACTCGCGCTGTCTAATGTTACACGACCATTAGGAACACATAATTACCCTTCAGAAAATCTCGGCCAAGGACAGCGGACGGACCGCTCATGTCTTGTATTACAAGGAACATAAATGATACGTAAACTTGGATCTGGCCACTTGTGGGTAAGTATTCAGAGCCATGATGGGTGGAGACTCTTTGGTAAGAGAGATACAAGCTCTTGTATCATTTAGGAAGTCGTTTGGTCAACCCGGCACGTTTTTTCCAAAGGCATTACGTTGCTGTTTGGAGCTTGGAGGAGACTGTCGATGTAAATTTTCCCCAGTTTTTGCCATCTTTGACAGAGGTTGACAGAGTCAGTGACCAGGCTGGACTCTGTGGTTTTAACGAATCTTGTTATTAAGCCGAGGTTTTTGTTTTCAGCGACCTGCTCTGGTAACTGGCAGTCAAGTTTCCCCGACGAAAATACTCGAACTGTTCGGTAATCGAACTGAATCAAACCTAATCTAACGATTGGCTTGGATCGAGTTCAGCAATCGAGCTGTTTTTAATCGAATTTAATCGAACTGAATCAAACCTAATCTAACGATTGGGCTCGATCGAGTTCTGCAATCGAACACAATCGTACCAAAACAGTTGTGTGAGAGTTCGATTGCGTTTGATTTCCGAACGCGATCGAACTTATATTAATCGAACGTTGTAAACCATCACTCGAATTAAGAAGAATTTTGAAAAATCTTTTTAAGCATACAAAAACAACGTACAAAGAATTAGGTGAAACGAACAATAGAATGATGTGACCTTACTAAAACTGACATCATTTTATGATCCACTTCTGTTATCATTTTTAATCGAATGTATGCCAACTTGGCCATCCAACCTAATCGAAGTCAATCAAAATTCTATCTGGTTCGATTGTCGAACTCAATCGAATCCAATCGTTCGATTGAGTTCGATTAAGTTCGATAAATGGAACGTTCGATTTGGGTCGAGTAGTTTCGTCGAGAGTTGTTTTCCGTTTAGTCGTAGAGAAGTCTCTCTTTCAGTTGAGCCAATGGTGGTCATTTAGTAATTCTCACCACTTGGTCTGTGACAGCAACGGTCGGACTCCGGCTGAGATGTGCTTGAACTTCTTTTAATGGAAGTAGAATTGTAACTTGTTATCGGCAAAAAACAGTCATGTCCAACACTCACCACTTGATCAGTGAGTCGTTAAAGTAAAGATTCAACTGGTACGACTCGTGCGACTGGTGCAAAGTGGTGAGTGTGATAAATGTCATGATCAGCCATAACAAGATTTCTCATCTGCCATATAAGAGCTCATTCTCAATGTCATTAATAATTCATGAAGAGAAAACAAAGGAAATGACTGCTGTGAAGGAGGTTTAGAAAAGTGATCTTAATTATCATAGAATTTGGTGAACTTTTGCTTTGAATTTCTTCAAGAAATATTGATGATTTGAGAAGCTATACCAAACTCTCGAAAGAGTGTTTCATCCGATTTCAATTCACCTTGAACTTGGTTCACTAAACTGGCTGCTCGTCGTTTTTCCAACCTACTTCGGGGTGTTTAATCGGATGAAACACTTTTCCTCTTGTTAGATATATTACATCAAATTGAATTTAATATTAATCGATCTCTTGTGGTAAATGAAAGCAAAAATGTATAATGTGGAATTATTATATACCATTCTGATTTTTTTCATCCCACATTCCCATTTCCTCCATCTACCCTCTACACTTTGCTCAAAATATGATTAGTGGTGATTTGTTAGTAGAGAAAAGGTGCACTTACAGCCGATACAGCTCTTTGTTGCGTTCAAAGATATTCTGAGGCAGGTTTTTTAGTTGGTTGTCATTCAAGGACCTACAACGAATAACCAAAAAACAATTTTAACTTAACCATTAATTATTTATCTAAATGTATAAGTAAGTCTTTGGTTGAGGTGTTGTTTTGATTTGCACAGTTTCGTTGGAAGGCAAGCTTTGCTACAGCTGGGGTCATATTTACTAGAGTAAACTACACATTTACTGCGTTTTCTTTATCACCTCGCTGGAAAATTTCCACAAAATTGATCTATCCAAATGTGAATTTTGCATTTCACAAGTTATACAGTAAAGATCTCTTAGCTAGCCACTCTTTCTTCCATAGCTCCAGGGCAAGAACCGAGAGCCAGTGTGTTTTTAAGAGTTATTTATCCCTTAGGCCCGGCATACTCAATCGAAAGAAATCGTGGATCAAGTGATTTTACCGATTGATAAAGGAAATCGATGAAAATAGACAAATTAATTTGGTGTCTCAAATCGATATTATCGATTTTTCATGACTTTGTCGATTTATAACAGGTCCAACATTGTTGCTATATGGCATCAAACGTAACTCTCCGTTAACATTGAACAAAAAGAGTTTGTCTGCGTTTGCTTTTCCAGTGCCCTAAACGTAATTAAATAATTTCCCCTTTTAATAAGAAGTGAAACCCACTTGCGACGATTTTCCCGAATTTATCAATTAGCTGATAAATAGCGCGAAAGCAGCATATCACCAAAGAGCAAGAAATAGACAGCGAGCAGTCTCTTTCTTCTCCTACATTACTTGCAAAAAATTTCGGACGATTTTAATTTCGGACAAAAATAGTGTCCGAAAATAAAACCGTCCGAAATTTTTACAGTCATGTATAAAACTTTAAAAGTACTTTCTGGGCGACGGCATCACATATCCAAAGCCAATATACATGATATGGCTAGAATTCGGATTAGGCGGCTTTGCTCAGTCTTTCTTTTTATCACTGGAAAGGAAAATATTTGTTTCTTTTATGAAAGACAAAAATGTAGATAAATTCTATTTTGCAGTTTATATTTTAATCTTCGACCTTAGCCAGGAGCCTAGCCTAGTTTTATGATACAGTAATTGCATTGCCAGTGCCAGTGGTGCTAATCCTCTTTATCTTCATCATCATCATCAATCAACACAATTGAAAGGTTCTCTTCATTGTCACTAGCGTGTCGTTCTTCATCTGTACCTGTCGGTGACCGAGGTGATAGATCAAGAAGTTTAAGTTTGTGGTATTTTCTTGTTGGTGTATCCGGCTGTAAAACCTTGAAGGTACAGTTAAGCTATCATTTTCACAGATATTTTTTCAGTCTAATTCATGTCATTACTTTAGGCATGTTTCAGCGCAGTGTCCGAAATTTTTGTCCGAAAATTGTCCGAAATGAGGGAAAAAGTAGCCTGCGAACGCAGACGTATTTCCGGCTGTCGCTTCACTCCGCCGAAAAATAACGTCTGCGAAAACGAGCCGAGAAAAAATTTCCATGACGTCAAAGCTTTTGTCTTGTTGTTAGCCAATAAAATTCCCTGATAGAATTTGACACTCGCGTACACGCGCGATGCAGAGTGAGAGACGCGGGAACCCGGCGATTTAGAACTGGCATTTGCTATGAGCTCGGGCGAAACACCCGTAAAAGATTTCTACGTCTGAGGTTTGTTTTCTATGCAAAGTAAAAGTTTCCAGTGAAGAGAAGATAAACGTGTTTGGAAAAAGTTCTCTGGAAATTCACAAATTAATGACATTAATACTGCGTTCAACTGAAGTCGATCTGACTGCTTACGTTGGAAGCTTTGCCGCTCCAAATGTTATAATCGTCTGCTTCGCTACAAGAGGGCTTTGGACAAAGTAGCAGATTTCGAGAAGGAAATCAAACAAGATTTTAAAAATGATGGCCCGTTCCGTGTAAAACGACTTGCTAACGAGCTAGGACAGACGCCAGAGGCGAAAAAGAGTCTGCTTTGAAGGTGCGAATGTAAATAATCGCTCGCAATTAAATGTCACGTTCGATCCGAGCTTTGGTGCTTCTTCTTTTGAAAGCTCTTATCCGCCTCCTGTTGTCACTTTTGGTGCTGTTAGCCCTATTGCCCCAGTAGCTTTGCTTTCATCACGTCGTTTTCTCGTTCCAAACGGCTTGCTTGAAAATGCTTCTGGAGGAGTAACATCGGGCTTCACTGACCGAGTGTTGACCTCCACGCCGAAGTGCACACAAAGATTACAATAAACAAACATGATGCAGTTGATGATATATTCATTTAACCCTTTAAACCCTACGATCAAGATTTGAATTCTCACTTGTTGCCCCTATTCATTTCCTACAGAAGAGGAGGGGAGAGGTTGTTTAAATATCCAGCAAATT
This sequence comes from Pavona decussata, assembly GCF_977016875.1. Taxonomy (NCBI): domain Eukaryota; kingdom Metazoa; phylum Cnidaria; class Anthozoa; order Scleractinia; family Agariciidae; genus Pavona; species Pavona decussata. Next base: position 891,999 of record NW_028145588.1, read on the forward strand.
CATCTTGTGTGAACCATGTTTTACAAAGCATTCATGCTGATCACTCGTAGGGCTTAAAGGGTTACAACAGGCTCTACGTGTGCTATAAAATGACAAAATAAATAATTGTAAGTTGAAACCCTTTCATAGAATGGTATGTCACAAGCAGTCAAGATGCAAATCTAGCTACACTGTATTTTAATGGTCTCTTGTAATCAACTAGTCTCCTTCGCAGCCGTTATTTAAGGTCGTCACGCAACGCTCCTCCAAATACGCGTTTTAAACGCGTTTAATACGCGTTAAAACTAGCGGGGAGGAGCGTTGCGTGACGACCCTAATAACGGCTGCGAAGGAGACTAGTAATCAACATGAGAACCCCTTAAATGCAATGCCATAGGTGGTGAAAAATTGACATTGAATGTGATGGCTTTCTCAGAAATGTGCATATTTGTCAAGAGCCACTCACAAAAGTTCTGATTAACATCTGGCAGGAATACACTTCAGGAAACAAGGTGGATTATTTCAAAACAACTAAAATTTAACAGCGGAAATTTAAAGAACAATAATCCAGTTTTCCTTTAACAAAGGAGATCTAAAAAGTTGTGGGAAAAATATCACTGGAAGAGTGTTAACACAAGAACATTGTTTACAAGTTTGTTTCAGATAAATTATGGGAGTAATATATTACAAGATGTAGCAAGATTCTCAGCAAACATACAAAACCTGTTTAATTAAAGGCATGTTTATAGCACAGTTATCGGATTGTTTCTATGGAAATAACACATGTCAGAGTATCAAAAACTGTGTGAAGCCACATACGCTAAGCCAAAACCAATATTAAGTAACTGTAATCTTAACTACCAGCATGCAAACGTTCTTGTTAGAGTAATCTATTGTGTAGTTCCAGAAAATGTCCATACTCCCCCCACAGAAGGGATTGGAAATTCCGGAGGGGTGGGGGTTCTCAAAGGCCCAAATATGTAAGTAAATGTATGAAGCTTGACTGGAATTTCCAGAGAGGTGAGGGAGGGGGGGGGGGGGGGGTCTAAGGAAAAATCCATTCCATGGGAAAGGTATGGATAATTTTTGGAATTCTATTGCAGCTGCAAATGAAAAAATGCTTTTAAATGTTGTGTGAAACCACATTTCAAACATTAACCAGGGGTCCTACAGAACTTTTAATTTCAGAATATTTTCAGAATAACTTCAAGCATATTGCATTCTTTTCACACTTTTTAAGGGCTGTAAATGCAATAAGTGCCAAAAGCAATTGTTGCAACTAATTAAAAATTGGTTCATGCTTAGCGTGCGTATATCGAGTTATGGATGCACGCGGGAAAGTTTGGAGAGCACGAAAGAGGCGTAAGAGTTGCGGGAGGTGTAGCCGAGAGCAACTCTAGCTTCTTGAGTGCTCTCCAAACTTCCCAAGTGCATCCTTAACTCGATATATGCACAGCTAAAAGCATGAAGCAATTCTTTTATAACATAGTTAAAATAAAGTAAAGATTTGGAAAACAGGTTTTGTTTCCTGATTAATTACAAAATTCTCTGTAAAAAGAAGAAAAGTGAAAGTGATTTCTCATATCGGTTTAATCTAAACGTTTCATTAAACTTTGACAAGCTCTTATGAATATACATTTTTTATGGTGTTGTCTCTCAGTAAAACATTTTTCATAACATAGTGCGCGCATGCTTCCCCTGTCTGACTTGCTCATGTCATCCAATGGATGCATGGCTGTGCGTATGTTGAGAAATGTACCATGATGACGCCAATAGTAATTAGATTAGGATGCACGCATGCTATGTTATAGAACGCGAATAGGTCCGTGATCACTCTGGAAGGATGCAAGGGTGTGGTCCTTGTTTGACTGTGGGGTGCAAAAGTGTAGTATTTCTAGCAATTAGCAACACAGCCTTTGGATCTCTTTCTTCTGAGCTATAGATTTTGTCCCCAAGGAGGGTCTTCAGTGTTGAGTACACAACGGCACATTGTTTGATAGTTTGCGTGTAAATGATGGTTCTGGTTGCTGCTGAGCCACAGTCCTTCAACTCATCGGCTATCCAGGAGAAATACTCTGTAAGGCTAGCATTTTTCCCCATGTATTGTACAACATAGGCTATGTTTTCTTTGTTTGGGTTTTCATGAACAATGTGGGAACCATCCATTAGCAGCACTTTAAATATTGTGCCCCTGGTATCCTTTGTGGCCGTGGCAGTAAATGCAATGAATGGGACCGGAACTCGTGCAAATGCGAAAACCAAACTCGAAAAGCTGCATGTTTGTTCGTTTTTGACTTTCCCCTAGAATAGAAAATATACTTGTATAAACATGTAAGCTTAAACGAAATATTAGCCAGCTAGAACATTCAGTTTTTCCAGTGATCTCTCCCTTGTGTCTGTGGTAGCTGTCACTGTAAGGGCAACGAAAGGAACTTCCAAAAGCAGGGACCTGAACTCATTAAGTCTTGAAAACCACACTCTGAAGGCTGCATGTTTATTTGATTTTGATGTACCCCTACAAAAATATGAAAACCACATAAGTTGGACTCCTTTGGGTACTGGATGCAAATGAAGCACATTGTTGAACCATTGCTTGTGTATTTGGTCCAATATTGTTTCTATTATTTTACGCCATCTGTGTCCGGTACACCAAGTAAGAGCCATTGTATAGTTGTGTGTTGTAGACATTGGCATAAAAATAATAAACTGCAACAGGGTAGAGGCCAGGAATATATAAAGCATAAATACATTCGCGTGACCCTTCCCATAAATCACGGTGAAAATAACAATTTCAACAAATAAACGAATGTACTACATGCATCACCTTCTGAATTTAAAGGAGATGTCATGTTATCAAAATAATTTGCATGCACTCAACAACAATTTCATTTCATTGTCTGAAATTGACATAATATTAATTCAAAAAAAGTACGAGGAAAAACAACCAAGTAAAGCTTGACCTAGATATACTTAAGAAGCGTGATTTCAGGTAAACAACAAAAGAAAAGAAAATCTCGATCTGAGACATTCTGAAAGATGCTCATTCACAATTGTTCATTTCGTTCCATTTAGAGGAGGCAATAAGTCAAGTAAAAGTCCCTGTATAACTTACCAATGGGATATTATATGAGCTTCATCAATAGCCACAGCTCGTACGGACTTCTTGTAACTGTCGCTTGAGACCATTTTACGCCACCTTTCATCGCCCAACCACGTTTCTGGCGATCCGTAAACAATACGGAATACGGGAAATGGCTGCAAGAACGTGTTAAGATAAGACATGTCATCCCGACCTTCGGTCGACCTTTTTTCAAGTCGGTGGCTTCAGGTCAACATGGATAACAATTTCAAGTTTCCATTGGCGTTTGCCAGCAAAAGAAAAAAGCTTGAGGCGTTTGATGGGCTCCCAAAATTTAGCTGGGACGAGATTACGAGCCAGGAAGTAATTGGTCAAGGCTCATTTGGCGCGGTGTTTATTACCCAGTATCAGACAACAAAAAAGCCTGCCGAAACAGTGGTTGTAAAAAAGCTTTAGAGATTTAAGAGATTCTTCCTTTTAGAGATTCCCTATTTTAGAGATTCCCCCTTTTAGAGATTCCCTATTTTAGAGATTCCCTATTTTAGAGATTCCCCCTTTTAGAGATTCCCTATTTTAGAGATTCCCCCTTTTAGAGATTCCCCCTTTTAGAGATTCCCTATTTTAGAGATTCCCCATTCCCCATTCCCCATTCCTCCATTCCCCGTTCCCTCTTTTAGAGATAGCCTGATAAATTTTGCCGACATAGTTTAAGCGCCCGTCACAAACGTTGATATCGCACTATAAAAACTTCCTGTCAAATCTCACCAAATTAACATGTACTATTATACTCTTGCTATCTACATCAAAAAAATATTTCAAAAGATAAATGGCTCATCTTCAAGACATCTACTAGCTTTCTGTGTCGATTTATAGAGTTGAAACACAACAACAACGTATACAGGCAATCACGGGTTAATTAAATTTACCCGAAAATACAAAAAGAGCTTTGTACTCTACGTGCTGTAATTAGTATTTTTTTTATCGACTCAATGACAGAGGGCTTACCTCACTTTCTTAACTGTTTGACTGTAAAGTTATATTATAAAGCGACAAGTTAGGGTTTAGTTCACTGGTGGAAGGAAACTTAGCTTAGTTTAGTTGTATTCCCCCGCGCTACCGGAAGTGATCTTTGTGTCACGCTAATCACATACGGCATCAAATGAAAACGACCGTGCCATGTGCTAATTTAACCTGCAGATAAGCATAACTAACGGTTTTCAGCAGTGTTGAATGGGGTGCAAGAGTTATAAAATCGACTAAAGGAAACGAATACGTTCCTGTTTAGTGGTGAGACAATCAGTCAGAGTATTCCTGTTCTATAATTAGTTCCTTCAGGATGCGATTATGGATAGTATATTCTTTAGTAGAAATGCAAATAATCTTGTCGCTTTATAATATAACTTTACAGTCGAACAGTTGAGAAAGTGAGGTAAGCCCTCTGTCATTGAGTAGATAAAACAAATACTAATTACAGCACGTAGAGTACAAAGGTCTTTTTGTATTTTCGGGTAAATTTAATTAACCCGTGATTGCCTGTGCGTTATGTGAATACGTTGTTGTTGTGTTTCAACTCTATAAATCGACACAGAAAGCTAGTAGATGTCTTGAAGATGAGCCATTTATCTTTTGAAATATTTTTTTGATGTAGATAGCAAGAGTATAATAGTACATGTTAATTTGGTGAGATTTGACAGGAAGTTTGTATAGTGCGATATCAACGTTTGTGACGGGCGCTTAAAATACTCCGGAAAAACTAAAATCTTACTTTAAGACGTTTTTTACACTTAATTCTGGTGCTGTGGTAAGACAGCGCGTAAATCTCATTTGAAGACGATTTATCTTAGGATAAGACGACTTTCTTCTTATTTATACGATGATGGCGTCTTAGATTAAGATGATTTTTTCTTAGATTCAAAGTGCTGTGGTAAGTCATATTTTCATCTTAACTCAAGATTTGAACAATCTTATTCTAGATGCTTTAGGATCTCAATTCAAGTTTCGAAGCAAGGAAGAAATCTTCAATCTAACTGCAACGGTCACTATTAAGCCTACATTCAAAAACAGGGAGCGTTTAATACGGTTAAGCTTGAACATGATACATGCAGCAATGAAAACACAACAAATTTCAATCCATAGTACTTTATTAAAACCAAATCTGAAATGACACAACTTATACAAATCCGCTTACCGTAAATTTGCAGGAAAACAGAGGTCGGGCCGCGGCATTTTAAATACTGTTTTGTTGGTCTTAAAAGTCCCGTAAATTATAAACTTTGCATTGCAGATTGTCTGAATTGTCACTACACTCATTCCTTTGATCGGTGACGCAGCAGAATTGCAGGACTCATCTTGGTTTTCAAAAACCAGGCGGTTTAGAAAGCGACAGTAATTTCTTCATTCCATTTTCATTCCGCTGAGTGTGCAGTGCACGCTGTTAAGTTCGTGTATAGTTACAACGTTTAGCCGAGGCTTCAGACCGTATGTCCAGATGTCTTCTCATTTGAATATTGAAGTTGTTGTCTCTAAATTCTTGTAAATTCTCCACTCTCCCCTGCTTGAAAAATATTAACGGCTTGTTTTAAGTCTGAACAAGGTGAGAGTTTGCGATGGATCAAAGCTCCAGACTCCAGCCCAGACTCCGTGTCTGCAGAGTTTGGATCAAAATCAACCAATCAGAAGAGAAGTCCTGTTCCCTATGAGGTCTGCATTTTTTTAATGAACCAATCAGGAAGGCCGTTCCAAAATTTGGATCCTTTTGTGTTGGAATTTTCTATTTCTTCCAAGTTAGCCTTTTTTTTATTTATTTTTTTTTTACCGAGAACTAAAATGGTGATTAAATCGCCGATATCTGGCATGTCAGATATCGGCGATTAAATTCGCCAAATGTGCCCGTTCCCGCGATTTTTTTACGCTCATCGCTGCGAATTGCCAGTAAAGTAAATCAGTCAGGTTGGGCGGGTTTATCACATGAACAACGCCGCGATCGGCGAAAAAAAATCGCCAGGTGTGTCCGCATCAATCAGTGGCGAAAATCACTAGCGATTTTCGCTGGCGATCAAATTCGCTGCGATCGTCGTATAAAATGCCAGGTGTGTCGCCAGCTTAAGGCGTATTGCATCTTACGTAGGATGGCAGTATCTTATAGCCTGCTTAGGCGTCTTAAAATTTCCACAAGACCAAAAAACGTCTTAAAATAAGGACCCCATCGACTCAGATTAATATAATTAAGACTGGTCTTTCTTAAAGTAAGATGCCTCAATGTTGATTAAGATAAGCGCCGTCTCAAATGAAGACGATTTAAAGACAATATTTAAGACAATCTTTTATCTTATATACTAACTGAGACTCCGATAGTCTTCATTTGAGATCTCCTGTGTTAAAATAAGATGATCACCGTCTCAATTTAATGTGGTGGTGGTCTTGCATAAGACGGGAAACGTAAGGTAAAATCTTAGTTTAAGATTTTAGTTTTTACGGAGTATGTCGGCAAAATTTATCATGTAGATCGAGTCCCACGGTGGATCGGTTTCTAATATTTATTTCTATCAAAATTTGAAATAATGGCGTGGTATTGTAAAGGAACTGAAATATTAAATACCTGCCTTTCGAGATTTGTCGTTGAGAGCAAAAAAACGTAAACTTTAGATGAGTGGATTGTTTCAGTTATGTGATTTGCGTGACGGTAATGGTGACAGCGAGCCATTGAACTAGTCAAAATACCCTGCACACTTTTTCTTCTGGATGCTTCGCTTTTAGTGGGCCAAAAAAGGCACTTCGAGAGCATGAAAAGGAAGGATTAAGGTTAGACTTTACCTATAGATTTGCTCCAGAAAACATATGCCGGTACAGATATAGGCCTCTGAAATCGGCCCTAATTTCAATTCGAAATCTAACCCTCGAAGGTTGCTGTCTTCAACTAGTGAATTAGCACATTAAAAATATGACTTGCGACTTCATTTTTACACTAAACGAGAGATAATAGAGATATACGGCTTGCTCGAACCCAATCCTCCGCCGTTTCAGAACACAGCAATGCGACGGGCCACTATCCGCTCTGGGATGAGGTTAAATTTATTGACCGAGACCCACATTGGTACACCCGTAGGGTTAAAGAGGCTATTCACATAAGCCTTCACCCTGACAACATCAATAGGGATAATGGAATTGAAATTCCGGAAGCGTGGATGCCCACGATCAAACTACACAGCAACCGATCGGTACCAAGGCGGACGGCCGAGGGAACAATTTTCTAGTCTGAACGACGAGGATCGAAATCCTCCAATCAACAACAGCCTAAGAGAGGATCGAAACGCACCAATCAACACAAACCAAGGTGCTACTTATACTGTCACGCAATCACTCGACACCATCGCCTGATGAAGACCAGCAGTATAGCGGTCGAAACGTCGCGATCCACATCCTTGTGACTCAATCGTGAGACAAACGATTAACTCATTTATCATTTTAAACCACGATGACAAACACCTTTCATAATAAAGATTTACTTGTCGCCGAGATAGAAAATCGGGAGTAGTTATCGTTGCTGTGTGCGAGGCTGCTAAAGATGCACGATTTTCGCGTTTTTCCGGGGGGCTGATCTAGGCTCGATTTCCGCCGCTCCCTCGGGTCCGGCTTTCCCGAACAGCGGCTGGTAATCGAGCCTAGCGTGAATCCGTAAATTCAACTTTTCTAATTTTTAGAAAAAGGAAAGAGCGGTGGAACTTTTAATTGTGATTTTTGAAAATAGTTCACCAAAGGGAACATTTAGGTGAAATAAAATGAAATCTGAAATTTCCTCTTTGTCGTGGGATTTTTGATATTTACGGTCAGTAGCTCATAAAAATCCAAAATTTCCCTTTTTGTTATGCTTCCTATTATGATTATGTTCTTCTTATGCTAGGAAAAACCACATATGCAAAGCATAACCAGAAAGGACTATTACATCTAATAATATAACAATCCTTCTTGGTCATTTCGCGTAAGCTGTCACATGCATTTATTAAAAGGTGGCTGTTCAAAGCATCATGCTTATGTGCATGTGTATTTCAGGCCTGTTTTCAATGACTTAAAATCGTATGCCGCTTTTGCTTCCGCTTATGTCCCTAGTCAAAACTCACAAAACGAGGCATAAGGAGGGCGCTTTACCTCTTCCATCCCGTGCATGAGACTTGTATAATTGTCGCTACCAAAGATTTTTGTGTCAGATTGGAGAAAGAAGAAGTCTTTCTCTGTCAGGCAAGACAGCCACGGGTATTAAAACATGAAGGGACTTCTTCGTAATGTTTTAATACAGCTTTTAATTGGTAAATTTTATTGGTTAAATTTTATGTATGAGGCCATGATACGATTTTGAGTGAGCCGTGCCACCAGTAGAACTGGCGGAGAAGGCGGAATCCATACGAAAGCACGGAAGAGACAGACAAACGGAAAGAAGAATGAACACAAAGCCGGAACCACATAGGACATTGAATGACTAACTTAAAAACCAGACAAGATGTCCCGAGGGCACAAGGCAAGGTGAACAGACACAACCGAATATCCGCACGACCGCACGACCGAAGGAACAGCACCAATTGCCAATTTCACGGTTGTTTTTCCGAATTGGGGGCTTCTGGTTTTTCTAAGACTATAAAAAGGGTGATTGTAGACAATGTTGCGTCGAATTATTAAATTTAGATTATTCGTAATTATTAAGTTATCGAAAGTTAGCTATCATAGCTAACTGCTCTAACTGAACTCTGTGCTAGAATTAACAGTTTACGTTCAATTATTTCTTTGCGTCGAAACGTTGACTTGTAAAGAGACAAAATGGTGTTTTACTCTACTAGTAATTCAAACAAAGCACCGTACATCCTTGTTCTTTAACCATCAGTTTTACTTGAGTTTTACCGGCCACTGTTTTTCTGAGTATGTCAAAGACCTTTGATCGCTTAGCGCTTTGAGTTTTTGGACTCTTAAGAAAGAAAACATCGAGAATTGTTTGAATCGTTCAAAAGGTTTAATGAGTATTACGCGCTCATTATATGTCATTTTGGCACATTTTCTAAAGGCTGGTTTCCATATGATCGCAGATCGCAATAAGGTCTGCGATCGTCTGCGATCCTGCGATCGTGATCGCAGACGATCGCAGAAGATAGAACCATGTTCTATCTAAAGGCTGGTTTTCATATGATCGCGGATCGCAGATCGCAGATCGCAGATCGCAATAAGGTCTGCGATCTGCGATCATATGGAAACCAGCCTTAAGCCGTCTTTTGCAAAACAACAACGGAAAATGTTCAAATTCTGTGCATTTTGGAGAACTTGAGCCACAATGGATAATTTTTCGTTATCTCTTTTTGGAGCCGAATGCTGTGGAGTATATTTAGCTGGAGCTGGAGCAAGTTTTCAGATCGATAGAAGCTTGGGGGAAAAAGGAAGCTCTTCAAATGCAGGGCTCGCAGGGCTGTTGTCGGTTTTACGATTGAATGCGATGTTGCCCGAAAGGCAAACTCGCTCGCGCACTGAGAAAAAATAATAACAATTAAAGATTGTTTTCAGATTATTTACAGGAAAAGAGACAAAAGCCAGGCCTTGTTAACTACTCTGCTCTTATTCAGAACATTGAAAACTAGAAAAGAAACAAACTACAACTTGGGAAGCGAGCGCGCGCGAGAGAGAGATGAAATTTACATCTGGTATTTATACTTTTGACGGCGTAGGGAGTTGTTATGAATAAATTACAAACAATACAACTGATTGACAATGGAAACTTGAGCAACTTAAGGTAAAATAAGGCTAATGAACTAGCGGCAAGAAGTGAACGAAAAATACGAACTTAATTACAATGTGAGGACGAACTTGTCATAACATATAACATGCAGTAATGTAACAGCTGTCCTTAACATTGGTAAAATCAGTGAAGATCTGCCGGTGTCAACCTCCTTATGTTTATGAAAATGAAAAATTGCGAAAGAGCAAATATGACTTTTGCACCTTCCAAGTAATCAACTGTGACTTGTATGTCATTGCGTACAGTACAATTTGTTACTTTTTTAGTATCCTGGATTTCAGGACAAATTTGAAAATGGCATACCTGATGCCATTATTCAAATTGTAAGTCCTAACCTCACCCATCGACATACTTGGCAATGAATGTTTAGAAGACTTAATCATAACAGGAGCTTATACGGCCAGTAAGCTTCACCTTACACGACAGGAAAACAGTAATGCATGAACCAAATTTTGACAAGTGGAGACGACTGTAAAATATAGGAGCCCATTGCATTGATAATCTTTGGGTTAAAGGGTTCTATCAGTTACAGAAATTATAGATGGAGGGGGTGACTTCTTTTCAGCATATCATACGTTGTTTATCGTAGTTTATGATATGATGTTTTTATTCGTTTTTTTTTTTTTTTCTGTTTGACAGTGTTCGTTTTTTGCTTCTTTTTATTATTTATGACAGTGGGAAAGGGCTGTCATACAGAAGCGGCCCGGGCGTTTAATTTGAATTTTACAGTAACTCAATTAACAACAACTTCATAAATGCAAGACTGCTCAAAAATTGTTACAAACGAATCTGAGAAAATTTAAGACGGAAGAAATCACTGCATAATCAGACCAAGTCGTGTTGCGAATAAAACTCTGGGTAAATGAAAATAAATGACCCGCTAGGCTTTAGATTTATCAGCATTTTCTTGAGATTTGGCGATCGAAGCGTTTAATGGCGTGACACACTGTCACGGGTACAAATATTTTTTCCTTTTAGAAAAAAAAAATGAAGCGACATTTAAAAGGAAGCATTTTTCATTCGCAGTAGAAAAATCTTTGGACCGAAAGTTCGGTAGCGTTACGGACAAATATATATTTCGGCTGCGTTTCATAACTGGAAATTTCAGAGTATCCGTTCGCTCTGATGCGGAGCTGAGTCCAGTTCGTTATTGTGTAACATTATTGTGTTAAAACAAATAATTGGAAAATTTATTTTCCTCTTTCTTTATCACTGCCATGAATAAATTAAACTAGAAATAGGTAAAACGCAGCAGATTTGAACTACATTAACCTGATTAAAAGTTTCGACTGTTATGTTAAACTGCATCGTTTGCGTGAAATATACGTTCGAAGTAATGTTTGTTTCACTCGTCCGTTGATCATGAGCGAGTTTTTTAGATCTCTGTAAATAAAGAAAGGGAAGAGAAATAGCATAAAGGGTCCATCTCCGTTTTTAAAAACATTGTCTATAGAGTTTTGCAATCTTCATACATCTAAAAATGAGAGCTCGTGATTAGTGAATTATAGATGCAAAAACTGCGTGATTTAGTGTATTTTAAATTTGCAAAAGAAAGCACACGCACACTCAACGACAACAACAACAACCAAAAAAAAAAAAAACACAAGACAGAATTCTGAACGTTTCTAAGGGAAAAAGTAATAACAATAAAGGCCGTAACAAATTTAATGAAACCAAGATAGTGGTCAATACTCGTGTTATTAGTAATGTTATTTTGCTGCGCCTTTTGATCCTGAAATATTCTTTATGTGAAGATGAACGTAATTAACTAATTAGATTTTTGAACGTCCTCATTGCTTTTTTGGACGTATGAATAAATTGAATTATTAGTACACCAGAGAAACAGTAAGGAACTGTAAACTCAACGGCGAGCATGGAAGTTTGCTGTTCGTTTACGTTGATAGTTGGTGGGCCATGTTCGCGTTTGATCGCAGACAGAACAAGGTCCAGAGAGATGGTACCTCTGCTGTCCTGTACAAAGAATATTGACCAGCACAAGTTATGTTATGGTTTTCAAGATGTAGGGAACGAGGTTCAGCTTATTCTTGCCCATTCGGCCACGTTTTCAACGCCAGGAAACATCACGACGATGACGATTTGGGCTTATCTGTTGAGTGACATTTATCACAAAAGACACTTATCGGGCCCGGTAAGTTACTGGGACTTTCGAGAAACGGGCCCCAGGGCTTATAAGAGGCAGTTTATGGTATTCCTGGATAAATAGGAGAGAAGGTAGACACAGCGGGCGTTCTCCATTCACTAAAAGATTCCGGAAAATTCCGAGAATTTCGGTGGGAAATGTTTATGTGAAGGTCTTTGGAAGAAGAGTGGGTAACACTAATCTGTGGAACTGCAGACCGCGGAACCGCGGAACCTGCGGAACCTAGAGAAATAACTATTTTTTTTTTCTTTTGCGGGTAGCACTAATCTGTGGAACTGCACACCGCAGACCTATACAATCTACGGGTTTTTGAAACAAATGCAGTACTCGTAAAAAGAACATTCGCTGTTTCCTTTATCGAGCTCCCGTACAAATATTGGTGATAAATCACCCGCCACCTCAAGTCTTCGTGCAGAACCTTCGTGATTTTACGAGTTCAACGATGAGCTTGGTAACCTCTCGGTCGAATCATGACCGTCGAATCAGGAGAAAATGTCATTTTCTCTTGGTCGAATCATGTTTAAAAATAAATAAAATCCGGGTTTATACACAGCAATGAAATCAGCTGTAACCTTATACCTGGTATGTAAGTTGCAAAAGAAAAAAAAAACTAGTTATTTCTCTAGGTTCCGCGGGTTCCGCAGGTTCCGCGGTTCCGCGGTCTGCAGTTCCACAGATTAGTGCTACCCGAAGAGAGTCTCGTGAATTCAAAAAATTATGACATTCCTATCCTGGCAACGATTGCAACCTATATGAGACGCGATCTTCACCAAAATCAAGGTTTTTATGAAAATATTTTGCCGCGATATAGATAAGCTTGTACGATTTATGAATTTAAAAGCCACTCGAGGATGATTTGAGGGACCATTGAAGCTCTGTGCAGAGAAGTACAAGCCACAGGAAGAGCTCCTCAACGCCACGCACTTGAAACAGCTGCTGTGAAAGGGTGAATGACAAAAGACGTAATGTTTAATTACAGATGCAAAATTTTAGGCTTTAAGGCGGGAATTAATCGACCCGAGGGTGAGATGTAATGTTTTCTTCGATAAATACTACTTACCATTGACATACATGGCACAGTTGTGATTAATTAACGTTTGAAAATCTGGAGCCAGGCCATGACACACCGAGCATTCGTATAAAGTACTACTCGAGGATAGGAAAGTCACCGAGGGAGTAGAAGAAGCCGCCATATTTCCTTACCGAAGATATGGTCGTGAACAGCCTGGAACTGGTCAAACCTTGTGAAACTCATAAATGGAACACGCAGTTCCATCGGAAAAGTTTCCAACGGGAAAACGGGACTACCTTTTCACAAGTTCAATTCTTTCCGGAAATTTTTCAGAGGAGCGAACCAAAAAAAGCATGTTCCATTTACAACCCAACCGGAATTTCTGGAGTATCTTGGTAAATGGAAAACGCCCAGAAATACCAAATGTATAGGACGTAGTATGTCCTTATTGCTACTTCGTGACATTGACACAATGTTCTGTTTTAGTTATTTTTCGTTTCTCTCCAGAAAGAAGTCGTTTCCTCTTTATCAGGTGTGGATGAGTTAAGGGGGACAATTAACATACCGACCAAATTTGACGGCATTTAAAATGCTTTGTTGGACTTCGAATATAATGTGCTCGTTTCTGAGTATTTATTTTGCGTGCGAAAGTATGGAAGCAAAGGGACATTAGTTACGAAAACTAGTCCCTTAAAATCGTCTTTATCCCCAATTTCAAATCATCATGGCAGAAGAAGACATCGAAACATAGAAATCTTTATGGTGACATTTCCGGTTCATGGTTGTCACGCAACAGTGTAGTTTGCGAGTTGTTTATTAGAAAAATATAGAAATGTTTCTTAATTCGTGAACTGGATTGTTTTGTCAAAGTTCTCTTGATTCAGAGGGTAAGAGTACAGAAATAACCCCAGCGCGGGTTAATGAAGAATTCGATGCTAAATTCTTGTTAAAACATGCATGAAATGATCGTGAAATATTAAAAATGAACTCGTCGTCGACGCACTAATATTAGAGACCTTTAGATTCTAGTACGAGTGCGAGTACGACTACGAGATTTGACTTCGAGTTTTTAGCGAAGTACTAAGAACAGATATAACACAGAAAGTTTCATTTCACTCTTTACGAACGACGAACTTGACGCAGTTGGTTTGAATAATGATAGTTAAGCCCTTTCGTGTTTCCAAAAAGACGAGATCACCTACGTTTCGAGGACTCGTTTTCGCCACTACGATGTTCTCACAAAAACTCGTAGTAAAATGACGACAGCTATCACGTTTTCCCGCCAAAATGACACTGGTTCACGCGCGCGCGCTCTTTGTTTATTGGAGAAACTCGTAGTCGTACTCGTACTCGTACTAGAATCTAAAGTTATCGAGCACGAATAGATGAAGAAGATGCCCAAATCTTATGTTGGATTGTTAATTAAGGTATCAGCTTAGTTTCCCTACCTTTATGTCTCAAAATAATGCACGTTTTTGAATCTCTTTTGGCTTTCGTAGTTCGCGGTCACCGGCTATGTCACGCCATTGTTTACAATGCGAATGCCAGATTTTCGACAGGGTAGGTGATAAATTCGAAGCCCTGCGAGTCACTTAAAATAATTTACCCAAACCTTTGTTTTGATATTATGATTGATAAGTACACAGTGAAGCCATAGAAAGTCATTTTATGATAATCTAAGTTATCGCCCATGGGTAAAATTGCCAGTATTTAAGTTCGAAAATTTGGTTGTTAAAAATTTGCATTTATAGCACGTTGTTCTAGATCAGTTTCGGGCATAAAAGTAACGTATGTTTTGAATGTTTTTCTGTGGAACAGAAGAAGAAGACCTAGAAAAACAATATATGTTATTTCAAGATCCGTGGCAGACTGTGGATTGATACGCGGCCGGCCAAAGTTAAAGAAAATTCCGTCCGGCGGGAAGCGGATTTTGGCTCAACTGAGTTGAAAATCGTTTTTCGCATGTTTACGCGTAAGGAAGCCGTATTTGAAAAAACTAACTACAGCCCGTTTTGTTTCTTACTAGGGTCTACCTATGAGCAAAATATGAGCGAAATCGATTTTTTGACTTGTGCCACCAAAAGTTGATTTCGGTCGATATTTGTGGGAAGCCGCTCTTAAATTGAAAGTGCTAATTGTAAAGACATTCATTTACAGGCCAAGACCCACAAGGAAAAACTCTTATCACAAATTAAATTAAGCTTATTTCTGTTTCACTGTGAGTTTACATCGATGCCAGCTTTTCAATACTAGGAGTACTTTCCATTTGCCTGAACTGGCCTTTCTTTCCAGCCAGTCTGTAAATCGAATGCGTCATTTTGAAAGGATGATTTTACTCTTGGCATGGTAAGTCCACTATTGTGGTACGCCTAAGGTTGTACGGAGTATACCGTATCCTTATTAAATCTCGAAATGCAAGCTGGCTGCTCCAGCATCAGTGGGTAGTGGTAAAAACCGTGGACAGAATTTTCACAAGCTGTTGTTCGCAAAGGGTTTGAAGACCAATACGCGCTTTTTTAATAATTCGTTGTATGACATAGACTTGTCCCGAAAAACAAAGCAGATCACACTTTTACTTAACATCTCTAATTTATTAGCTGATTGCTATCTATAGAAATGTCACGTTTTGCAAAAATAATTAAAACACGACATTATAGAGGCTTTATAAATCGAATCTGTGGAGTGGTAAATGTTATGAGGTAATCCCATTTTGTTGCGGACCTAATAGGAATCATCATTCCATGAACTCTTTATACTCCAAGTGTCGTTTTCATAGCTCCAACAACTGTAAGACTATGAACGGCCTGGGGGGAAAGAGACGTCCACCATCCCTCCCCACCTTAGAAGGCAAAGAATGTCCGTTCCCTATGATAGGGTACAAAGATGACTTACTGCTCTTCCCAGACTGAACGACACAGGCTGAAAAGAGCTAGTCCTACGTCAACAGTTAGGTCTCTTTTTTTCTTGTCCGTTGGGCTTGAAAGGCTCCCCCAATGGACCTGGGAGAGTGGGCGCGAACTGATAACAATTTCCAATAGACAACTCTTGGAAAAAATCTTAACCATCAAGTTTCTAAGGTGATGTTCGCAATAATCTGCGCCGGGCACCTAACGAGGACATTGAGGGACGAATGCTTTAAGAGCTGTCTCCTGTGTTTCCTGATCGTCTCGTGAACTCTTAGAAGACCAGGCAAAAAGTCTATTTTACAGTTATCTGCTTGGAAATCTGAACTTTGACTGGAAGCGAGGCTGGAATTGACTTTGTTTTGATAGAAACCTCAGTGATTTTCATACGTAAATAAAAACAAACCATTAACCATAGGGGAAAAATGATTTTCATGTGAAAAGCACTGAGGTTTGTATCAATACAAATTCAACTTCAGCCAAACTTCCGCTCAAATGAACCGTTGTGTGGCCCTGAAGTATTAGCAGTCCCTAACACTGTTCCGACTTTGCTAGACCTTGCCAGCATAGTACATCTAATGACTCAGGTCTAGGGACGCCACACGGGAAACTAATCTAGTTAAAACAAGCCGGTCGGTTAATTCTGCCAGACCAGGAATTATAAAAATCAGGCTTAACAGACTCTTCAGACTCTATCATACACTGAAGCGGGTTTCCCATTAGAATCGCTGTAGATCTGTTGTTTTGCAGCTCCATTTGATATAAAACACATTATTTATATCAAAAGGGCGGTGTATACAGCAGTAAAAAAGCGAACTTAAAAATGATTGAAATGAATCGGTAGCTGAGGAAAGACACAATTTATTACATGGATTTATTTAACATCGCTGTTCTCAAGGAACATGTCGGAATTCCATATCTGCATTTCTTGGCTCTACACCGGCTCCACACTCTCACAAAAACATGGCTCCTGTTGATTTGTTACAAAAGAAGAGTTGCACTTACAGTTGCCTCAGCACTTGGTTGTTATCAAAGATACCTCGGGGCAGATTCTTGAGTCGGTTTTCATTCAATTTCCTATCAGCAATAATCACAACTCAGTGTCAACTAAACTTTTAATTATTCACTGAACTTTTAAGTTTCAATTGCGCAGTCTTGTTAGACTGACCAGGGACCGGTTGTTCGTAAGCCGATTAATGCTAACCCCCGATTAAAAAATAACCGAGGTTTTCATCTCGCTTATAAATGTTTTCAAGAGCTAATTTTAAGCTAACAGTAAAGAAAAGTCTAAGTCAAAACTAAAGGATAAAAATGTTTTGGAAGAATCTTTATTGATCAGTCATTAAACTTGAATCAAAGTGTATGTTAACCCAGGATCGATTAGCTCAACCGGGCTTTTAGCAAATGGGCCCAGATCTGCTACAAGGTAGGTCATATTAACTAGAGTAGGGTACAGATTTATTTCAATTCCTTAATTACGCCAGTGGAATCTTTTGACAGAAGAAATGATAAGACCAATCACAGAAAATACATGTAAACCCGCCTCTGTCCATTCGTAACTTGCCGTGCAGGGACTGGATTATGTCTGTGGCGACTTTGAATCTAAATTACGTTTTAATATTTGCGCAAACGCCATAAAACTTTTTTCAGAAATTAACCTGGCTAGATCGTCTGTTAGTATTAATTGACTTTGTTGTAGTGGCGGAATTATGGAGGTGGGAGGGAGGCAATCCGTACCCCTGTCGCCAGAAGACGAAAAATTTCTTGGTCTAGATCACTTGGTTATTGATTAGAGCACCTGACCGGTGTGCGTCAAAAGGGATTCGACTCCCGTCGGGGACGGGAAATATTATTTCTTTGTTTCATGCTTAGGACAGATTTAATTGAGCCGACTGTTTTCCCAAGCTCCAAACGCACTATTCTTTCTCAAGCACCTTAATTCAAATTGAATTGTCTTAGCAACAATATAAATGTCTCTTAAGAATTGAATTGCCTTCCCTTGCTGGTATGTCTGTTTGATTTTGCTCTTCTACTGCGCGGCTCAGTAAAATTTTGGTCTGGCTACACGCCTAAACCCACTCACATTAAACCTTTTATACAATGACTAAAACACCTCACAGTACAGTGAAAGAAATTAATACAAGAACAAGATTCCAGGTTTTTTAAACTTTCCTGTTAAAGATAAAAAGTAATGCTGCATCAAAAGGTGAACAACATTCAGCAGAGCTGTAAAGGCTTAAAAAATAATGTCGAAGCTGTATTAATGCCACCGTATTTGGCCGTCACCCTCTATTAAGTGATCACGGTCACTCTTTAATAAGTCCCAACGAGCTGTTTCTATTGTGCGGACCTGTTTTAAACGGTCACTTTGTAAAAGGAAACCATTTAAATAGAGTGATGGATAGCCTAATGACCTGTGCATGCAATACTGACTGTAAAATCTTGGCGTTAATGTTCTATTAGTCCACTTTTATGCTACGGTTTTCCTTTGTTATAGTTGCCCTTCTTTAACTGAGTAAGTTATTTTGTGTGCGAATTGATTAAGTTACCAAATGCGAAATGAAATTGGAGTTTTTAGTGTGTTTGTCATGTATTCTACGTAACCTGTATTGAGCGGTCAACCCGTATTAAGCGGTCAATTAAAGCCATTCTCCGAGGTTAACCGCTTAACACAGGTTCAACTGTATCATGTATGAACTGTACAAGCGGGAGTCGTATTGGCCCGTCAAATGTCAACAATTCCCCACCAATGCACAAATGCGTGATGCTGATAAACTAAAAAGTCATTATTCACTAAGTCGAAGACTTCGTTTACACCGACTTTATTTGGACTCCTTTCCATCGATTGAAGCTCAGTTCCAGAGTTAACTCGGTCGGCGCGGCAGGTCAAACGGGCGGTGATGGGTTAGTTTTGCTGCTGTTCAGCTGAAATAAGAAGATTCAAGCGAACCCGAGGGCAAGCAACGATTGAATGTCTGTTCGGGAAGACATTAATCACCTCAGAAGTTCTGATAAAATTATGAAGAAAAACTATCGATTTATATTGCGAGTTTCTTGAAACTTTCACAGTAATAATAAAAAGAAGTAATCCTATTTGTTTTTGAAACTTCTAATAACGGAACTTTTTGATAAACAATTTAAAATAAAAAACAAGCGATAATAATGTTGACTGACGTTTCGACATTATCATCGCTGGTTTTTATTTAAGTTATTTGTTTCTGAACAAGTGAATAACGTCATTAAAAGTGCAAATTTTGTGGATAGTCAACAGCAGCCTGAAATCCTTGCCCTAAAGTGTTCAACAATTTAAACTGTATTAGCTTACACAAAATTTCCTTTTCAAAAACCATAAAATTATGCATGGCACAACATTTGAACTATTTGCTATAAAATTCTCGTTTTCTGCCCCAGACGATTGCACACCACAGATCTTCATATGCTGGCCATCTTCCGGCTCCGACAGGTACAATTATTCAATCAAAACATCCCTTAATTGAGTTAATAATGAGGTGCTGTCTTTATCACATAATTTGTACGATTCCAACGTCGACGGTAGATACTCTGGTAATGCTAACTTTTTCCACTGGGCGAACTTTTTTTTCTGTCTCACAAAGCATGAACATTTAGCCAAGTCAATAGAAATTATTATTATTAAATTGAGTAAACTCGAAGATCTCTATTGCTTCATTTACCTCTTAAAAAGCTTCGCCGAGCTTCTGTTACAGTAACTACAATTCTACCACAGTCTCATCCTTAGGATGTAACTTTCGGTTATCTTAGCTTTGTGTTCAATCGCGGCGATCTTTGTACCAAGCGCTTGGCCGTCCTGTTGCCGAAAGCGTGATGTAGGTGCCATCTGGAGGTGGTCTGAGCTCCTTCAGTTGATTCAGAGTAGGCGCCCGAGCTACCAATCCAGCGGATAAGTTCGCTATCCGGCGGAAAAAAAATGTACGCCAACCAATACATTTTATCCGCTGGATAGAGTTATCCGCTCTTTGAACAACTAGGGCCAGGTCTTTGTTACCCATAATAACCCATCACTTACTGCTTTAGTTGTGCGCAACAAGCGCTTCTTAATTTAAAACTGACTTCGTAGTGTTTGTCGGGTTGTGCCTTTCGTAGCTCGTGTCTGTGTTAAGACAGTTGCAAGCACAGGCAGCCCAAGCTCTCTCTATTTGAGTGTTTTAACCAAAAGACTTGACCCATCGTGAAAAAGAGTGACGAGTTTGTAGAGGAAAATTAAAAGATTTATTTAATACTTCAAACCATTTGATATAATGCGAAAGTAAGCCTTGCTTCCAATATTTTTGGCCTGTTTTTAGGTCTTAATCTTAATCTTTTGCTCCTAGTCAATTTTCCCTCACTGAGTTAATTACATGCAAAATGCCACTGACACTATAAATGTGTGGTTTTCTCGTTCGTTATTTTTTTATTTTTTCGCGGCTGCAGTAAGACGGATTATGAGTCTGGACGAAGGATCTTTGGTTAGCGGGACGTACAACATGCATATAAAATCGATATGTCACGAGATCAAACTTATGTGTCAAGGCAAAATACGACATCAATTTTAAATTGATCACGGATTTTTTTTTTTTTTTTATCTTCTAGGCAGTCAAGCCGAAACTGTAGTGGACTATCCACGTTTTCCGAATATCCTTAAAACCCAGGCCTTACACTATTTGGTAGAGCGCAAAAGTTATCAAAATTATAATTCATTAATGTGGGTTTATAAAACCAATCTTGCGACGATTAAGTCCACAATTGCAAGATTCACGACCTCGGTACAAAGCCCGATGTAAACACTGTTCAAACAAACGAAAAAAATTTGCTGCAAGCGTCAACTTCCCCCCAAGCTCCAGAGAAAAATACTACAACTTTCAAAACAGCTTCGCTCTCAGTTAATCAGCAAGGTAAAATAAGTAAGGACATGGACCCGCAATGACGCTTAAACCGGAGTACAAAGTGAAACCATTAGGCCACCGCTCCTTCTCAAACGGCAAAGTACACGTAATCAATATTCATAGTATGACGAACTTCATTTTGGTGTTGTACGGGAAGGACACGACAAAATGTGTGCAAACTTTTGGAAACCGAGAAACCAACCAGTGGAACATCAATCATCAAGGAATTCACTCCGTGCTGCAATTATGTAGGCGATTTATTCCTTTGGTAATGAGGCTCGTGTAAGAATCAATGGGAAGCTGTCCACCCTTTGTTTATTCTTAATGGATAGTAAATCGTAAGACTGTAACTCGTTCATACTGCTTCAGATTATCACCCTTGGGTGGGTGCCTCGCAAGGGCCTGAGTGTCCCGTTCGTGCCTTTCCCCTTTGGGCAACCTTTTTAATATTTTATTATGTAATTATCTGCACCATTCATATCTGTGTGTACTATTGCCCAATAAAGTTTGTTAGAAAACAAACAAGTAACAACAAGGCCGATACAGAAACAAGGTCAATGGCTGTTCAAAGTTTCATTTTTCATTTTGCCAACTAATGCGCGCACTTGTTATGATTTTCCGTCCAAATTCAAAGAAATACATATCATATTATGACTCTATTATGGCAGTGTGATAACATAAAGTAAGCCTGCAAAAGGCTTAGTATATGTGTTCTGCTTCCGTGGTTTATATTAGTTCGGCTGCGATTGAGCAGCCTCTAAATAATTCCAGTGGTCAGGGAGTTATCAAGCAGTTTGAATATTTAATATCCAGGTTCTCGAGTAGATGTCAATGTTTCCAATGAGACGTTGCAAAAAAAAATTCGTTAAGGTAAGCATGACATACAGAGGTAAAGTCCCCAGCCAAATCTTTATTTGAGAAATGTCTATCCACAGTGAATATTTTTTACTTTTAATTCTTCGCTTTCAGAGAAAAAATGAATTAAGTAAGAAACGTTTGCTGTAAGGCCGACCGGTTTGTATTGGTAAGACACCGGAACACTAGCTCTATGCCTTTTCCTCGATCACTACAAATGTCATCAATCTACCTCCAGCACCATTTGTTTTTAAAAACAAACCTTAATGTCTTTACAAACAATCGTTTTCCACCGTTTCTGGACAATGTTTTACAGTACATTTAGTCAATTCCTTAACAACAAACTTCGTTAATTAAAAAGAATTGTGAGACGCACCGAAGGTCAGCTTTTAGGCTCGCGTATTATCTTTTTTTTCTTTTTACTATATCACCCAAAAGCGAAATCTATCTTCATCATAACGAAATTTTATGTCTTTCCTGTTTCTGACAAAGGGGACGTTTGCATGAAGCCGTTAATTCAAAAACTGGAATAATATAACATTAAATAACACTTTCAAAGTTTATTTATCGGAGGACTTCGCATGCCACTTAAGGCTGATTTCCCAGACAGGATTCAATTGAAAAAAGCATTACTTCCTTCAATGGTGCCTCCCCATCCATTGCTCTGCAAACGTAAGTCTTTAAGGAAATTCGTCTCCCTTCAGTTCTCTGACCATCCTTTAGATGTTTTATTTACTTGCACGGGCCATTAACTGTGGGGATTCTGGTTAATTGTTTCGATTTTGTAAGTTTTCAGCGTCTTATCATTATTGTCTCTTTGCAGTTTTCAGCTCTGTCCAAAAATGCCTCAATATGTTTAATTTATAAAGTGGAGGTACGTCAACCTGACATAACTATATTTTTTGTATGAGTTTTAGAACATTTTAAAGAAGAAATGGTTAAGACAAATTTACGAAATTTTGAAACATTGACAAAGGTTTAGATTTCAGAATGATTAAAATATATATTGAGGCTGTTGACACCCCGTAGTCCCATCACGTGCTAGGGGACTGTCGAATTTTTATCCCTCTTTTATTTATTTCTTAAATCCCACCCTGTTGCATAAAATGCAACCACGATCTGTAACATGGCGTTAATCATTTAATACTATGTTCTTGTTTTAGACGATACCCAGAAGAAAATAGGAGTTATCAATCTGTGAAGGCAGTATCCTAAGTGAGCCGATATCTGCCATTTAAGTCTACTCTAACAGTAAAGATTCATTTGACAGTAATTTTATCCCCTCCTCCTTCCTTGTGTTATGAATAACTCATATTATGGGAGAATGGATCCTAGTGATAACAAGTTTGCATCAAGAACACTGTAATGCTTTCAATAGTCAGTACAGCCATCTTATCCTACGTCGTGTTTCTAGGCTGATGCCTGTATAAGAGGGTCTGGATGGGGGGGTACAAATGTCAGTTGTCAGTTAAATTTTAGGCTATTTGTCAGTTGTCAGTTAAATTTTGGATCATTTGTCAGTTGTCAGTTAAATGGCTGTTAATAATTAACTGCAGATTTTAATAATTTCTTGAGGACCCAAATAATCTTAAACGTCATGTAAGACAGATAGGAGCGTACCCTGATAACCGAAAAATTATTCAGTATTGTAAAAACTTGTTTCTGGTCAATGTTTAATTTTATGTTTACATTTTTGCAACAACAATCGTTTCTTTGGCCTTCATACAAATCATCCCATGGCCAATCTACTAAGAACATACCTTACGAATCCAAGCGAAAATGGGCGCGTATTGGTCGGCCAGACCTTGAAACTGCGACAGGTGAAATTTCCTCCTCAGTGTCAGAGCTGTATCGTACTCGTCCTCTTGTGGAGGTCACACAGCACCAAGGACTGACATCAATGAGACAGTCATTTACAAATGTGACTTCTGTAACATCATTAGATGGCACCTCAGGACTGATTCATCTTCAACATCTCTGTTGAGTCGTTCTGGATCTTCCGTGATGGAATTGCTCTCTTCGTCTGGCATAAAGTTTACTTTACTGCAATCTGGTGGCTTCGTATACACCGCTGGTGGTAGAGCCCCTGCTTTGTCCTTTGTAGTCTCACCCCTGATTGTTCTTTGTCTTACTGGACGATACTTCTCTACCAATTCTTTCATGGCAGTCTCCGTTTCAGCGCTAATTTCTGCTGACGGCGTGAATGTTATCCACAACTGTTGTGAGTAACGTGCACAACTCAACCTCTTCAAGGTATTCCTTGTTAGTCGCAGCTATGCTGTCATGCAGCCGGCGCATTCCTTGTTCCAGAAGCGTTAGTTCGCTGCCTGTTTCCTCCAGCAAGCTTGGCAGCTCCATTTTCCACTGACTATCTGTGATTATCGCAAAATTTTTGCTTCTTCCTCCCTGCTTCGGTGCCATGCGGTAAAGTTTTAAATCAAACTCTCCAAGGCCGAATTTTGTTGCCAGTTCTCTCAGCCCAAGAAATGAGAACAGATTCTTCTTTAGAAACTGAACTGTCTCTAGCTCATCGCAATTGATTGGAATACGGCTTCGGTGTCGTTCGAATGTCGTATCCGAATCAACGCGGCAAAGGCTAGCAATCCCGCCTTTATTACGCCGGAACGAGCGGACATGGTATAGACTCGGTATATTGCTAGAGCGCGTTCCACGTAAATTTGGGTCGTGTTAGAAAGAAACTATTAACTAATATGAATTGTTAGTATAAAATATGACGCCCTACTCTGCCGCTGTTTATTGTACACGTTTGTTTGGTGATTTGGTATGAAATATATCAATTATTAGCCGAAAAACGTAGCAGCAGGTCTTTCGTCAGTTGTCAGTACCAGCGAGATTAAATGTCAGTTGTCGGTTAAATTTTATGCTATTTGTCAGTTGTCAGTTAAAATTTTGGCTATTTGTCAGTTGTCAGACAACCCCATCCAGACCCTCGTATAATTGCTGGTTTTCACATGACGTCATAAAAAACTGAAATTCATAACTAAACACAACACTGACCATACACATAAAAAGAAGTATAAATTTACATCGGCTTCCTTGTTTTTAGCAGGATAGCATTCTTTGTTTTGAAAATAGAGCAGTTTGAATTTTAGATTTTTGCGCAGTGCGTGACATGTCACGTACATGAAAACATCAATTTGCCTCGCGGTTTTTTTCTAGGTCTGATCAGCTAACATGTATTAGTATAAATCTACTAGTGTTCTATCACGAATGCCGTTCTCTGATTGGCTACGCTACTCGCTATCTATTCTGTGATAGATAGTGAGTAGCGGTTTTCAACAAAATGGCGGCCGCTTCGTCGCGTTTGCTATGAGGAAACAGATAATTTACTTGTTTAGTTTTGAACGACCAGTAGATTTATACTAAAACAATTAGATTATTCGCTCTCGATTTCTATGCGTGATAGTTGATTCGGGCTTCGCCCTCATCAACTATCACGCGATAGAAATCTCGAGCTCATAATCTAATTGTTAAATAGAAGCGTCTATGTCAATGAATTAAAGTTCAGCAGAGAGAAGAAAAGCTTTGAAATAGCCAAGGTAAACTCCAGATGTTTTTGCTGGTTTCCGGCCACCATGTTGGTGCCCCTCAGACTTGGCACCAACGTGGTGTCCCACACTAAACTCTAATTTTCCATGGTACATTTTCTCGAATAACTCGATTATGAGACATCGCACAGCCCTGTGGCTTTCACACGTTGCTTGTGGATCACTCTTCTACAACAAATATTATCATGCGTGACGATGTGTGAGGTGAAAACCCCCATCCTGAGGTTAAGCCCCCCCCCCCCCCACCCCCACATCCCTTCAACCACTCTAAACTGCTGCCAAACTAGATAAAATTACCACAAGTTTACTCTGTTTAAGAGGAGAGTAATTGTCTTTTCTACTACTGCATGTATAACTTGTTTTGTGTTTTTATAGCTTTGTTCGCTTTTTTTAAGGCTGTATTAATATTTCTGCGTGATCTCGTTGTAAAAAGATTCAAAGCGATAAAGTTATTATTGACGGCGAAGCTAATCTCCTTTTAATACGTCAAACTACCTTAAAAACAAGTTTCTTCTAAATTGAAATAAATCCAGTTTTTCACACAAAGAAAACGAACTTGTCTCTCAAAAGATTTGAACTTGCTGCGTGTCGGGAAAATGAACTGTTTTACACTGCATTACTTGTTCAAGTAAAGGACGCTCAACATAGTCACTTTTGTAAAACATTACACTTGAATAGCCTTTTTGTGCTTTTTTATCCTTGTTATTCTAGGTACAATATCATCAATTGTGTGCTTTTTCTTTAATTCAGTACGGGGATAGTACTTACAGTTCACGGGTATTCACCGGCAAAGGTCCTGGGACAGACGTCAGTTGCTTTCCTGCACATGAGATATCTGCCAAGGATGGATCCCACGAGACGGGAGTACAGACACATGGCTTTGGACATACTGACGAGAGATATCAAAACACAATGAAATAAACTTTTACTACAGACGAAGTGGAAAGTATTGTGCAAACACTTGTTCGTTACTGCCTTATGGAACAAACCCATAGAGGTTTGTTTTATCATTACGAGGTGAATTTTTTTCACGCAATCCTTAAAAAAACATGCAAATTTACCAGTTACTCCGCCAACCATAAATGTGCTACCACAAGATGTCAAGCGTTTATTCCAAACGGTGAGTTTTATTACGAGAGAAAAAGACGAACTTAACATTCACGATAGAATGTTAAGAAGATAGAGTGGGCCCCACTGCTTACCCTTATTGTCCGGTAGATCTTTTTGTATCCTCTGCTTTTTCATCGTTCTCCTTAATATTAAGCCCGGCCCCCGAATCTATCGATATTTTTGTAACTTATTCTTCTTAAATACTTAATTTAATTGTAGTGCTCTGTAAGGTCGTGATATGCCAATCTTGTTTCTTTATATTTGTATTAGTAAGCGATAAGGCGCTGAAATAAGTGTTAAAGTAGTGTTGCTGCCAAATTATTCTTCATGGTTTTTGTATTTCCTTTCTAGACTTTAGAGTTTCTTTGTTGTCATTAAGTTTAAGTTTCTGTGGTCAAACCAACGGATATGTTTGCCCACGTACAAGCAACGAAACAATGCTTTCAATTATTCTATCTATAGTCCTTTGTAGTTAGTTAGCTTTTCCTCGAACGTGTTCAGGAAAACGCTCAGTTCTAGTCAACGTACCATCGCGTAAAGATCAAGACTATAACTCAAGTATAACGCTGTAAAATCCCTAACGCGGACACAGAAGTAAGTCTTTTTACTTTGTGCATGTTACTGTTTTTATTGCCTTTTTTTTGTATCGGATTTACGAAGTTTTCACTTTTGTTTCTTAAGTTTGTAATAGCTTTAGTACTTAGTCTTACTATAGTTTTCGTTGTATTTACTTCTTAGTTTTCGAAACCGCTTTATACATCGCTTTGTTACCGTACCGCTTTGTTATCGCTTCGCTACACATCGCTTCACTTCCAAGCACTGTTAACGTCTCTACCGCTTCTTCAATAAACTTTGTTTGATTATCTTACCGTCGTGTACCTTTGTTGTGGCAAACCGTTTTCAGTCATAAGCGCGTATAGAAGTTCTGTCTTAACGTGGGATTAACGACCGCCTGTGAGTAACGATCCGCGCTCACATTCGTTTCGAAAATTCTTGGCTTTGATGTGTGAATTTCAGTTCTAACCATTCAACGCAACGTTCAAATCGCTTGGTTTCGTCTGAATTTCATTGAAGTACTCTAACGAAAAGAAACGTCTAAAATGGCATCGAACGAAAGCACGTGCTCAAACAAAGGAACATTGAGCGAAGTTGTCGACGTCACGCTTAGAAATACCGATGACAAACCGGAACTTGAGAACAATGATTTAGAAGATCAAGAGAAATCGAAAACCTTCGCCGAAAACGCTGAAAACGTCGACAACGATCTGCACGGAGAATCTAATAGGATTCGAAAATTAACAGAGAAAGGTGAAGAAGAAAACGTTCGCCGGCTAAAACAAAAACGAACGAACGCTTTATCGGCGGTTACCCGCAAAAGAACCGACATGTCAAAACTTATGAACAATGAAAACAATCTGGAGGTCGTGAAATATCAGTTAACGGAACTTGACAGATTATGTCAACACTTTGAAGATTGTCAAAACGAGTACCTTTATGCGCTGTCATCGCCGGAAGACAAAGAAGAAGCGTCGGTGCATTTTGGGTTTAAAGAAAGTGACATTTTCGAGTACCGCAAAATGGTAGTTAATTGGATTACCGCGTGTGAACAACGCCTCAGCGATCAATTTGATAACCTTTCCGGTCGTCATACAAACAAGTCACGCTCCTCGAGAATCTCGAAAAATTCGTCGTTGTCTTCGCGAGCAAAAGAAAAGGCCAGAGTTGCCGAATTAATCGCAGAACGCTCTATGCTAAAACAGAGACTTGAACTCAAGGTTGCTGAGGAAGAATACCGTCTTGACCTTAAAATTGCTAAAGCGCAAGCGAGGGAACGTGTTCTGGCTGAAATAGAACAACAAGACGATGATAGAAACCTTAACGAAAACCGTGCCAAAACTTTACCACCTACTCTTCCGGTAACACTACCAACTCCGCCACGCGATGTAACGCCGTCGTCGGAGCAAAATGTAACGCCATCTCCATCACGGGTAACTTTACCAGAACCAAAACGTGAAAGGTTGTCCTTACCGTTTCTTCCTGGCCACGAAGACCGCGGCGTAGATAACTTCAAGGCAGAGAGTGAAAACTATCAGCAGCTCTCCCCGTTAGACCCTCATGCTCCAGAGTTTTTGCCCCTTCCTCATGGAATTAAAACCGAACGGCGTGACGAAAATTCCATGCAACAAGTACGTGACGAAAAACTTCTAAAGGAAGTCTTTAAGATGCAGCAAGAGCAGATACAACGGATGGTATCCTCGCAACACCAGCTCGCCACAGTAATGACTCTTCCTCAGCCTGAGGTACCAAAGTTCAAGGGCGACCCCATGGACTACAAAACGTTTATCATGGCCTTTGACGCGCGCGTTCAGTCAAAAGTAATAAGCAGCGCAGACAGGCTCTATTACCTCGACCAGCACCTGATAGGCGAACCCAAGGAACTGATCGGCGGCTGCCTCCATATTGCGCCTGACGAAGGTTATCCAGAAGCCCGAAGACTACTTGAAAAGGAGTACGGCGACGCGTACAAGGTCTCCACAGCCTACATGCAGAAGCTTTTAAGTTGGCCAGTCCTGAAGTATGACGATGGCCCTGCACTAAAACGTTTCTCGATCTTCTTAACGAAATGCCATAAAGCTATGAAGACCATCGCACACTTGGCAGTGTTGGATCACGCACCAAACTTGCAAGCCATAGTTCTAAAGCTTCCCGCCAATCTGCAAACCAAGTGGCGCGAAACCGTGGTCAGAACTAGGCGTAAGGACAACACCGTTGCAGGCTTTGGTGACTTGGTGGAATTTGTGGAATACGCAGCTGAAACGGCAAACGACCCTGTTTATGGCAAAGACGCGCTCATCAAAACTAAGTTACGATCTAGCGGCGTCACAGAGGACAATAAGAAGTTCTCGCCATCCAAGCCGAAAAGCTCCAGTTTCGCCACCAACCTGAGTACGGCTGCCAAGCCCCCCTCTTCACACGGGGCCGGGTTTTCCCGCCAAAACGTCAAAAGCCAAAGATGCCCTTTGTGCGAAAGGTCCCACGACTTGGACGACTGCGAAGCCTTTCAGAAGAAAACAGTAAACGAAAGGAGGGCATTCCTTGTGGAAAAGGCGCTGTGCTTCGCTTGCTACGGCGATAATCACCACTCGCGAAGTTGCAGGAAGAAGAGAGTTTGTAAGAGATGCCCCACTTTGCTTCATCTAGAAGGCTTCACAGTGGCCAAACGGGAAGATACTAGCCAAAAGCAAGCTTCTGAGGAGAAAGCAACAAAAGTTACAAACGGATGCGTGGACATCACTCAGCAAGCCAATGCAAAAGACGACATCCTCCTTCAGACGATCCTTCCAGTTGTAATAACGCAAAAAGGCACGAATAAATCGATGAAGACGTATGCATTTTATGATAACGGAAGCGCAGGTTGTTTTCTCACCGAAAGCCTCAAAAGACAGCTCGAAGCATCAAGTACCAAAACAACACTGCAGCTAGGAACGATGCACGGTCAAAGCCTAGTAGAAAGCGCCATTGTCAAAGATCTTGTCGTGTCTGATCTGAAAGGAAAGAATCCTATCGAGCTGCCCAGAACCTACACTAGACAAGAAATCCCAGCCGATCACAAGCAGATCCCTACTTCAGAAATTGTCAGCCGCATCGAGCACCTGAAAGAAATCGCTGAAGAGATACCTGCTTATGATCCTGAACTCGAAATCGGTCTTCTAATTGGAAGCAACTGCCCAAAGGCCCTTGTACCGCTCAAGGTAGTACCAAACGATGGTGATGGTCCCTTCGCTTTACAGCTCAGCCATGGTTGGACAGTCAGCGGTCCAGTTTATGTAACCACCGAACCAGCAACGAGAAAACTGACTGCACATCGAATTACTGTCAGAGAAGTAGAAAGCGTCAAGGAAATCATCACCCCTAAATCCCTGCTAAATCTATTCGAGCTTGACTTCAGCGAAAGGGCATCAAGCAACATTCCAGAAGATGTCGGCTACTCTCAGGAAGATAGGAAATTCCTCAGTTTAGTCCACAACGACATCCGACACGCAGAGGGTCACTACGAGATCCCACTCCCCTTTCGTCAGCAGGACGTCAAGCTACCAAATAACCGAGAACAAGCTCTCAAAAGAGTTCTTTGGCAGAAGAAGAAGATGACGCAGAACGACAAGTATCGGAGAGACTACGTGGCATTCATAAACGATATGGTGGATAAAGGATATGCGGAGAAAGTCCCAAACGAAGCACTGAAGACCGAAGACGGCAAGGCGTGGTATGTTCCGCATCACGGCGTCTACCACCCTAAGAAGCCAGAGAAGATTCGTGTGGTATTTGATTGTAGTGCTAAGTTTGGTGGAACCTCGCTCAACGAACAACTGCTACAAGGTCCTGACCTGACAAATTCCCTGGTTGGCGTCCTCACTCGATTCAGACAAGAGCCAGTAGCCTTTATGGGTGACATCGAAGCCATGTTCTACCAAGTAAGGGTTCCTGTCTACCAACGCGACTTCATGCGTTTCCTTTGGTGGCCAGACGGTGACTTGAACGCCGAACTAGCAGAATATAGAATGACGGTTCACCCGTTCGGAGCTGTATCCTCGCCCAGCTGTTCCAATTTCGCCTTACGGAACGCAGCAAACGAAAACGAAGAAGAAATTGGAAACGCAATTGCAAACACACTACGACGCAATTTCTACGTGGATGACTGCTTGCGATCAGTCGGTACCGAAGCTGAAGGCAAGGATCAAATTGACGGTCTTCGTAAAGCATGCGCAAAGGGTGGATTCCGACTCACAAAGTTTATCAGCAACCGTAGAAGTGTCCTTGAGTCAATTCCGGAAGAAGAGCGTTCAAAAGACGTGAAAACGCTGGACCTCAACTACGATGACCTGCCAGTCGAACGTGCTCTCGGCGTACAGTGGTGCGTCGAATCAGATACCTTCGGTTTTCGCATTGTCGTCAAGGAGAAGCCACTAACGAGAAGAGGAATACTATCGACCGTGTCCTCCATTTATGATCCTCTTGGTTTTGCTGCACCGTTTACTCTGACTGCCAAGAAGCTGCTTCAAGACCTGTGTAGAGAAGAGAAGCTTGGATGGGATGATGAGCTCCCTGATCCTTACCTTAAACGCTGGGAAAAGTGGCGAAATGAACTCCCACTTCTCGAACGCATGATCGTCCCTCGCTGTGTGAAACCATCAGACTTCGGACAGGTGGAGTCTAGACAGCTTCACATTTTCTCAGACGCAAGCTCAGTGGGATACGGTTCAGTAGTGTATCAGCGTCTTTGCGACAACGAAGGTCGCATACATTGTTCATTTATGATTGGAAAAGCACGGCTTGCCCCGATCAAAACGGTGACGATCCCACGCTTGGAACTCACTGCCGCTACCGTCTCCGTCCGCCTCGGCGAAATGATGAAGAAAGAGCTCGACGATAAGCCCGATACTGTACAGTACCACACCGATTCTACCACCGTGTTGCGATACATCGGTAACGACCAGAAACGATTCCAGGTCTTCGTCGCCAACCGTGTCCAACTAATACGCAATTTTTCTGACCCTAGCCAGTGGAGATATGTGGAAACGAAAGAAAATCCTGCTGATGATGCTTCCCGAGGCCTAGATGCCAAAACAATGATAGAACAACAGCGCTGGTTAAGGGGACCAGAGTTTCTATGGCAACCAGAGAAAGAATGGCCAGTACAACCTCCGTCATTTGGCGAACTTTCAACCGAAGATCCAGAAGTCAAGAAACAAGTTAACGCCTGTGCTACAGCGATCACCGATCAAGCACCAGAAGCCACCGTAACAAAGCTACTGCAGCATTTTTCCGACTGGTATCGCTTAAAGAAAGCCGTTGCAGTTTTCTTGAGAGTGAAAACCATTCTCCAAGAAAGAAGGCTAAAGAGTATTGAGAAACAACATGGCTCCTTCAGTATCACTAACGATAAAGCTAATAAGCTGAACGAAGATTGCTCATCACTTACTGTTCAAGAATTAGAAGAAGCAGAGCATGCAATAATTCGCCTCACACAGTCTCAAAACTTCGATAACGAGTTAAAGAGCCTCTACCAAGCAAGCCTTAACGAACCTGGGCATGAACGGACACGCCCCAAGAAAGGAAAGACCGAAATAACGAAGACCAGCTCCCTTTATCGCCTCGACCCGTTCGTTGATGGAGGTCTTCTACGAGTCGGTGGCCGACTGAATTATGCTGACATTCCAGAAGAGTCCAAGCATCCAATTATTTTGCCTCGAAAGAGTCACGTGACAACATTAATCATCCGTCACACTCACGAGCAACTCGGTCACGCAGGACGGGGACATGTCCTCGCAAGATTACGCGAAAAGTATTGGATCGTTGGAGCTAACTCCGCAGTGCGTCAATATATCTCTTCGTGTGTCACGTGTCGTCGCACCAGAGCCCCGCCTCAAGATCAGAAGATGGCTGATCTACCACGAGATCGACTAACACCAGCACCTCCTTTCACCTATGTTGGGGTCGATTTCTTTGGACCGTACGTGGCCAAACAAGGGCGCAAAGAAAGCAAAAGATATGGAGTAATGTTTACGTGCCTTGTAAGCAGAGCCGTCCACATTGAAGTCGCAAACTCGCTTGAGACAGACTGTTTCCTTAACGTACTTCGCCGTTTTATCGCTCGTCGCGGACCTGTACGAGAAATAAGATGCGACAACGGTACTAACTTTGTTGGTGCAAAACGAGAGCTGCGAGAAGTTTTCAATGAAATGAACCCCGAAGAGATCACCGAGAAGCTTCGCCATCAGCAGATTGACTGGAAGTTCAACCCGCCTGCAGCAAGTCACATGGGTGGAGTCTGGGAGAGACAAATTAGAACAGCACGAAGGCTCCTAGACACTCTCCTCCGTGAACATGGAAGTCGCTTGGATGATGAGTCCTTACATACCTTATTGTGTGAGGTCGAGTCCATCATCAACTCAAGACCGCTTACCGCCATCTCAAGCGATGCTAACGACCCAATACCACTGTCACCGAATCAGATCCTGACCATGAAAACAAGCATCGTCCTGCCTCCTCCTGGCAAGTTTCAACGTAACGATGTCTACATGCGCCGCCGCTGGCGTAGAGTCCAGTATCTCTGTAACCTGTTCTGGTCGCGTTGGAGACGAGAGTACCTGCCAACCCTCCAACAACGCCCCAAATGGAATAAAGAAAGAAGAAATCTGTCTGTCAATGACATCGTCCTTATTAAAGATGAGAACGCTGCAAGGAACGTGTGGCCAATGGGCGTGGTTACCAGTGTGGAACGAGACTCTAAGGACCTTGTCAGAAGTGTTGTCCTGAGAACCGCCAAAGCAGAATTACGCAGACCAGTGGCCAAGCTTGTATTACTACTTGCCGCAGACGACAAGATGGATGCTGATCATGTTGAAAGTGAAGATGCTGAGAAGCCTTAAGCTTCGATGAAAGACTGTACATTTTTTAGATAATATTTTTTGCTTCAAGTATTTTAGATTTTAGTTTTTTAAAGTTTTTTGCTTAGTTTTTTGCTTTATAGTGTTAAACAGCTTTGCTATGTTTAAGGGACCGGGAATGTTGCTGCCAAATTATTCTTCATGGTTTTTGTATTTCCTTTCTAGACTTTAGAGTTTCTTTGTTGTCATTAAGTTTAAGTTTCTGTGGTCAAACCAACGGATATGTTTGCCCACGTACAAGCAACGAAACAATGCTTTCAATTATTCTATCTATAGTCCTTTGTAGTTAGTTAGCTTTTCCTCGAACGTGTTCAGGAAAACGCTCAGTTCTAGTCAACGTACCATCGCGTAAAGATCAAGACTATAACTCAAGTATAACGCTGTAAAATCCCTAACGCGGACACAGAAGTAAGTCTTTTTACTTTGTGCATGTTACTGTTTTTATTGCCTTTTTTTTGTATCGGATTTACGAAGTTTTCACTTTTGTTTCTTAAGTTTGTAATAGCTTTAGTACTTAGTCTTACTATAGTTTTCGTTGTATTTACTTCTTAGTTTTCGAAACCGCTTTATACATCGCTTTGTTACCGTACCGCTTTGTTATCGCTTCGCTACACATCGCTTCACTTCCAAGCACTGTTAACGTCTCTACCGCTTCTTCAATAAACTTTGTTTGATTATCTTACCGTCGTGTACCTTTGTTGTGGCAAACCGTTTTCAGTCATAAGCGCGTATAGAAGTTCTGTCTTAACGTGGGATTAACGACCGCCTGTGAGTAACGATCCGCGCTCACAAGTAGTAAATAAAAAAGATATGCAATAAAAACCTCTTAGCAGAGCATGACATCACTGATCAATCTGTAGGCAAATGAGGTGGGGGGGGGGGGGAAGGGGGGTATTTTCCGAAAGTTCACTATCACAATTTCGTATGTCTTTAATTTTTCAGATGACATGGTGTCTCCATAGAAACAAAGTTTTTGGAAATATCTTTACACTATTTCGGTAAAAAAAATTGAGTGTACCTTTGTTGCTTTTATACTTTTATACCATTTTAGCACTCTGGTTTTGGTTTTGAATTTTCCTGGGTCAATTTGAACAGTCTTCTGAGGTTTTGGGGAAGGGAAGATATGCAAGTTGGCATATCCATATAAAGGTGACGACTGCGAAGAATCAATGAGGTAATTCCCACATTATATGACGTCATGTTCCCATTTTGCGGACGCCACACAAATCAGTTTTAGACGTAAATTTACTCCCCAGGTTTCATTGTCATAATTTTTATGCTCTCGAAGTTATGAATGGTGGGGATAGGACTTTATAGAAAGGAACAGAAAAAGTTTGAGCTGAATAGAGTTAACTTTTTTTAATAGACTTAACTTACATCCGTGGTAGCACTAAGTATCTTACAGTATATATTAGCTCCTATGTTATGGGACATTTTTCAGTAAAAAATAGATTTCGCTCAGTTAAGGAAATATCGGAGCCTTTGTAACCGTCAAGTAAAACACAAAGGTGTTGAATACCTTCTGTTCTTCCGAATAAGAATTGAGCTTCAGTTTGCAAAGGCGCGAAAAGTAAATTTCTTTAGAATTTCCTTCATTTGTTAGCCTTACGCAAGGGAAATTGAGTTGTCGAAATACTATTGGCTACGGGTCTTATATGATAAATGTTCTTCAGTAAAAGCTCTTAAGTTCTACCAAGATAGGATGAAGGCATCCTCTCTTGGTTCTACCCGTAAAAAAATGAGTCAAGATCTACAATAAACGTTGTGTTTCTTGAAGAAGAGCTCGTCCACTTGATGTAAAAAAAAAATCTCGGAAGGTAGCAGGGCAACTCTCCCTCAGCCACAGAGCCAAATTCCCCATAAGCCCCGGGGGTTCAAAAACAAAGCGAAAGGTAATAAGAAAAGGATAAATAAGTGGGTGTGCAGAAAAACGCTAGACATGAACTAAAAATAGGCGAAATTAAAAGGTAAAGCGACGTGTGCAAAAAAGTTAAAAGAGACTAACTTAATTTGTAATCACGGCTCTCCCCAAAATATCCCAGTGCCATAAAACAACGTCGGGTTGTGGCTTCTGTCACAACCTTCGGTGCACGGGCACAATACTGGCAATACAGCGGTTTGGAAAAGTCTTCCAACCCTTGTGTGAATAAATCGTGGATCACCCGGAAAAACTCCACGTTGTGATAGGAGTCTTCTGTGTGACAATCAATTATCACTTACTAATCCAGAGTGTTCAACAAATATGAAACGTCACGAACATCACTTATAACCCACGGATTAATTTCTGCGCGCTCTCATTAAAGAAACACTTTACGACGGTACATAATCAGACAGTAGTTATAAGACGTAGTCGTCTGATTTACATGAGATTATACATTTATTTGGCGGTAATTACGTGCGCATCCTGAAGATCACTGTTTCCTCAATAGAGTGCGCGCGATCCAGCCTGCATGTTTATCGGATGGTAATGCCTGAGGTTGAAATATTGTCCTTAAAATTTTACAGTTGCCTTCTCGGTCAACATTTCATTTTTCGGACACTAATCAGTCTCGGGAATTATCTTCCTGTTACCACACGTCTGAAGAGGTTTATTTACTAACGTCTTTGGGATGGAGATCAATCCCCTCTGCGATTATTACGACCTGAATCCTTTTTGTGCATACGTTCTACACTTTTTAGAAGAATTTTGTTTCCAAGCAGAATTTATTCGGTAAACTTTTCGACTTCGGTGTAACCTGCGATCGTGCCCTCCCTCGCTACAGTCAATTGTCATCCCGAGAAAAAAAGAAAAGAAAAAAAAACAAAAAGAAGAAGAAGAAGGTTAACTTCGGTGAGTTTTTTTCTAACCGATTTTTAAATAAGTACTATTTGAAAAACGCGGGTGAGTGTTTCATGAGGTTTCCCAACACGAGAAAACAGATGAAACGGCCGAGTGATTTTATTGTTTTCCAGTGTTTCGAAACCCAATGAAATACGAAACCCGAGTTACTTCTCCAACGAATACAATTGAAACATTTTCTGTGTTCTTAGCGATGCCTAGTGAGAGAATTCTTGTTTTTCTATATTTGTTACATTAGAAATCGATCATGTCACCTATCGGAAAACCGATAATCATGTTTAATTTATTCATTTTTGTTGTTTGTGATCTCTGGACCTCGATATCAAGTTGAATTTTAATATTTCGAAAGGAGCCCATTTGAACAACAACACCAGACTTTGCATGATTCAGTTAAAATCTTTTAAAGAACTGCTTGCGCTAGGCGGACACCATTGTGAAAACCAATTTATTAAAAAAAAAAATTGGTTCAAAACGGGACTTTGAATGCCATGAGAAAAAGATTGTAAATCAGTTCACAGAAAATGAAATTCTTCTTCTTTTTGGGTCACTTGCTTTCCGACTGTTGGTTTGTATGCGTTGCTCGTGTTTTGCGAGCGTCGTCAAACATTTCGTTTAATAAAACCGGCGATAATTTTATCTGTTAATTTTGCTTCGCTTTTACACTAATTTTTAACACTAACGAAGATGAAGGCATTCGCAACCTAGTTTTCTTAATTCCTCTGATTTTGATGTGTGTGGTACATGCAATCCTTGCCTAGTTCCTAGGTCTCTCCCTGTTTTTCATCTCGGTCAATCCGATCCGAGTCACGTGCTCCGAGGGAAAAAGCGAGGCCTAGACAAAAATCAAAAATTGTGACAAATGTCTCAATTTTTCTGGCGCGAAATTTCACGTTGAGCGGTTCGCGCCATAGCGGAAAAATCGGAAGAAGTGGTAATTCTAACTCATTTTCGACGTAAATGCTTCGGTCGATAAGTCTCTTTCGAGTGTATAAGAGTAGTAAATTCATATTATTTTTGAAAAGGAAACAAATGGACCATACAGTACGGCTTTATCCTCTAGAAAGCGCCTTTTCGACGAGCAAGAGAATTAAAGTCTTGACCGGTTTTTAATTTTTGATACATTAGGTTGAAGGAAAACTGGATCGTGAAAAGTCCTAACCTGTCTTCAATTTCTTTGGAGAGACTGGATCGTGAAAACCCTCTGTTCCATAGGGCAGAACAGAGTGCGCACGCGCCCAGAGACATTTTGAATTAGTTTCGCGAGCAAAGTTACGCGTACGATAATCGCGTGTGCGAGTAGTTTTTCAGAGCCGTATTTTTGGGGGTTTTCGAGTAAGTTTATTGTTAACCGCATTACCGTTTTGGGGATGGTTTTTGGCCGATAAAGCGTGCTTGTTTTCCGAAGAGTTTTCCGTAACCGCTTACGAACATCCTCTATTGGTAAGTAAATCTGCGCTTATGCACTGCTTTCGAGCTGATCACTCATTTTTTTTTTAATATGCTTTGTCAAAGTCTCAGGGAGGTGTGTGCGACTCCTGGTGAATATATCAAACAGCAATTCGGCGGTTTGTTGTCAGCTGTTTCGTCTTCGATGAAGAATATGGTCATGCCGTCGTGCTAAATCAAAGAAACACGATCTGAGCAGTCAATTTTCTGTCCTTACATCGCGCCAAATGACCAAAGATGGTGGTCACAAAAAAAGTCTACGGAGTTGTGCAGCTCGGTGGCCATTGCGCCACTATTTAAATCTACCAAGTTATGTAGCTCGGCGGTCATTGCGCCATTTCATTTTCAACAAAGTAAGCTCAAATCAAACGAATTGTGTAGCTCAGAAGCGAAAGCGCCATTTCATAGTGGTTTGTAATTCGGGTTCAGGACAAGCTATCATTATGCGTCATTATGGCTGCTTGCTCGTGCGAGGCAAAGCAACACACTCAAGCAAATCATTAAAATATTTAGTTCTGTTAGTCGCCTACACACTCCACTGAAGGTTTTGATTAACGATTTCTTTGAAACGTGTTCAGTTGATTGGTGTCATGTCAATGAACCGAAAGTTTTCATTTACACGATGATCCCTACTATTGTAATCTAACGTATCAATAGACCCCCTCCTGCCTACTCCACAGCACAGAATGTCGAAGAGCCACCTTATGTTAACTAGACTGTGTTAAGCTACCAGTATTGTTCTTTTCTTGACAGCAAAGTGAGCACGGGACAAAAGAAGAAGGCGACGAACATAAGCACTTTGTCGCCACTTTGTGGCAATCGCAGTCACTTATATTAAACTCATATGATAAACTTATCATCATTTTCCGCCTGCGAGGTTCTCATAAGAAAGCAAACAAAAGGTATCAATAGGAAAGTGGTGCTCAATTAGTCGGCTCTAGTATCAACCCTTTTTTGTCAGTATTTATCCGCGTTTGTTCATGTTTCCTTTTTCATGGTTGGTTGCCCCGTACATGCCAATTTTCGTTGCTTTTTGCACTTGGTCAAATTTAATTCCTCATCCAACACCATTGTGATACAATACAACAATAAATGTGCATGAGTCTGAGCAGGTATGACCGTTTTTGTTGACAATACTCGAACTCATATATTTTAGGTTGTACCCATACTAAACTGGAACAGTTTAATACACGAGAGAGGAAGATGGGAGGGTGGGTAGGGCGTTGCATCCACCGGCCATCAGACGCGCTTATAGATTTGTTGTTTGCACAATAAGCGGCAGCCCAGAGTCCTACCCAACCCTTATTTATTTGAATACGTGAGTGGTTCATTCAAGCAGGTTGTCATATGAAAGGACGAAAGTAAAATAGTAACTGGCGCTATTTTTCCTTCGGAAAATTAAACAAGGGGAAAGCACTGTTTGACAGTTTCCATTTAAATGTTAACAAATGGATTTCAACCATTATGAAAAAGTTAGCAATTGTTGGCAATAACAATTGCCTGACGGTTAACCTTTGCGAGGCAAAAAGTATAGCAAACAAAATAGACATTAAAGTAACTAACAAAAAAAAAAACATTGTAAATGTCGCCAGCGCGTATCAGGTGTTTCCACTTGGGAGTGACAGTACGAATGGATGGAAAAGCAACCGCATTTGGTTGACAACTTTCTACCTGGAATAACTGCAAAAAAAGATCTTGCTTTTTTTTCTTGCAAAAGGGTACATTAACTACAGCTTGTGATGGATAAAACATTGTTGCTAATACTTAATTGCTTAAATGAATGAATAATCCCTGTCTCCTCACCGTGGATCACTTCAAACTCTCTCTCGTCCGTTCCATACTTGCTAGTGGCCCGGCATGTGTAGTTTCCTTCCTTATCAACTCGGATCCTGGCTGTGTCTGTTGTATTCACCAGTGTTGTTGAGTTTCTTATTATCGCTATGTATATTGGAGGAATCCCTGTGGCTGAACAAGACAGTCTCACACTGGGGCCACCCCACACAACCCGGGTTGACCATCGTAAAACCTTGACCTTGGGTAAAACTAATGAAAGAACAATTTAAATCTTTTAACACTCAACAGTCCACTTATACTGAATACACCAGTGGTCATGCAAAAGTATAAAATTAAATCTTACAAAGGCAAAATGTTCGTAACAGAAAAACAAAGGAAAGAACAAGCAATATTCCCATTTAGAAAGAAACTGACCCACTATTAGTAGTTGTAAAGGCAAAAAAAATTGCCCAGATAATTTTTCTTAGAATATGGTACAATTAGGATAAGTTATAAGTACACAATTAAGGAGTTAAAGGTATAAAAACCTTATGTCGAATTATAGGTTGCTGTTTGATTTTTTATCAAAATACGAGTAGACTTTTTTGGGCAAAACGTTTGTAAATTTCTCAAATGGATTTTGGTTGGCCAAAATTAAACCAAAAGTAAGGGCAGTCTAAAGAAAATAGGAAATAAAAGTAAATTCCACATTTGAATTCTTTTCTTGTTTTCTTTGGATTGCCCTCGTTTTCGTTACATTTCCTATAATAGTTCAGTGGATAAACTCAGTTTTTTCCCATAATTTTCTTGTATCATAAATCAAGCCAAAAACTACACCAGAGTGAAAATCCCATATGGTCCCTTTATGTTTACAGTCTTTCAATTGTGCTGTGCTTTGTTTCTACTAATAAACTTCAATGACATCATCTATCTGCCCTCACCATTGCTTACTGTGAACTCCCTCTCGTCAGTTCCATACTTGCTAATGGCCTGGCATGTGTAGTTACCCTCCTCTCTTACTTGGATGCTTGCCGAGTTTGTGGTGTTTATCAGTGTTGTTGAGTTCCTTATTATCGCTATGTATATTGGAGGAATTCCTATGGCTGAACACGACAATCTGCCTTGTGGAAACTCTCGCACAACAGAAGCTGGAAACACTACCTTTGGTGAGACTAATGGAAGAAAAGTTCAAATCAGACAACACTTGACATCACAAACAGAATCCACCTGTAATAATGCCATATATAAAGAACACATAAGTAAAGTGCTGGTAAAAGAAAGGATGGGAGAAAATGAAATCCCTCAATTGTAAAGCAATTTATTATAAAACGCAACGAAAACAAAAATGAAGCAACATCTCAGAGACCAGTAACGTCAAATTGCCTGCTACCTTGCAAAGAATAATTGTGCGGAAACATTCAACGATGACAAAATAATTTTCACAAAATCACCCCCCTCGCAGTACTATTGTTTTGGGATGTTTTAATTTACTATATTATTTCACTATATTAACACATGAGACAAAGTTTCTGAGTCTCCTTGGTTCAAGCATTTACTATGCTAATGTATTCTATTTACAAAAGTTTGGATGTAGCATGCGCAGAAAGGGGAGTCGGGCAGACAATTGAAGGTATAAACTCGAGGAAGAACCAAAAAAAATCTAAATGAAAGAAAGGACGGTGAAACGTCCTTCGATTTCTTCATCTCGCTAAACACTCTCTCTTCGGCTCCTTTTTATATTCTAACTCTCTTCATTGTGCATGGCGGGCACATTTACTACTTTCCTTTTCGTGTTTCTACTTCGTTGCAACACAGCTGTATGTTGTCACACTTTGCCACCCTTTCGGGTATGGGCGTGCGTCGCTTGAATTGAACTCAAGCTAATTATTTAGGGACATTAGGGTGTGAATAGAGGATGCTGATTGTAATTAGCTGAACGAATTACCCTGTCTAAATAAAGTTACTTATAATCATACTAAGACTTTGCAGAATCGAGTATTCACTCGGCACGAAATGTTTTCAATATAAAAACAAGGGAGATATTAGGAAACGCCAGAGTTCCTATAAACGCCAGCCGTTATTAAACACATGTACTTTGTCATTTTGTTGTACAATAAGCCAATCTTTGTTTACTGTGGTGACTGACAGACACTGTGTTTACTCCCCTCCCACCCTCTACTCCCCAACGTCCATGTTGGCGTCATTCCAACTGATAAAGGTAACCTTTTAAAAACAAAAAAATTTGGCTTTTGTTTAGTTTTTGCTTTTCTCTTATCGAAGGTATTAATTAACCGAGAAAAAGCAGTACAGGTCAACAGATAGGCTCGATTTCCGCCGCTCACTCTGGTCCGGTCTTTCCTCCCCGAGAGAGTCTCTCTCGGGGAGGAAAGCCCGGACCTCGAGTGAGCGGCGGAAATCGAGCCTAGTCAATTGATCTATATTAGTTGTCGAGTTTGATCCCTGCGCTTTTTACAGAAACGTTTCGGTATCCTTTCTTTACGACACCAGAATCTGAGTGGAATGTTATGACTGCATAGTATTCAGATATGTAAAGTTGATTTAAAACAATACCTATTATTGTCGAAATTGATCCGCTGTTCTTGATGTGGAAAAGTATCCGAAATCCTTTCCTTTCGACGTCAGAGTTTGAGTGGAATGTTATGACTGCATAGTCTCCAGTCACTTCAACCTTCTTCCCAGTCTTCTTACCACAGTACTTTCCGGACGACAGGTTTGTATCATTAGTAATCTTCAAATAGTCAGACCTGCAAAGAAACATATTTGTGCTTTGTTTGAGGAATCACATTGTAACAGGTTTAGTTGTTGTCTTTAATGGCTTCCAAGAAATGTTCAGTGTTTCAGCTTGAAATTCAGTTAATGATAATCGAAGAAAATTTATTGCACAGTTTTGTCTTGTCTTGACTCTAGTTTAAGTTTCACACTGCTTTGAAAACATGAGCAAGGAAAGAACTCGAAGAATTCAGACTGATATCCTGAGTAAACAGAAGAAGATTCGCAAACAAGCTACGTACAGGCGATCTCACCCCGAAACAACTTCGAAGCAACACCTTCAAAAATCACGCATACTAATAACCTAATTTCTATCCAAAGCCGAGAAAAATTGTGATTAGTTCTAACAACATCCCTACTTTGCCTTCACGATTGTTTTCAAGATTCAAATCTTCTACTTTATGTCAATTGGGACTACTTCAACTTTCTAAGTCGATTCTCAGCGATTAACAAGATTACCACTATCTTTTTAACCGAATTACATATCGAATGT
This sequence comes from Pavona decussata, assembly GCF_977016875.1. Lineage (NCBI taxonomy): Eukaryota > Metazoa > Cnidaria > Anthozoa > Scleractinia > Agariciidae > Pavona > Pavona decussata. The sequence goes on from NW_028145588.1 coordinate 935,129, forward strand.
CTCCAAGGCAAAGTTGAAACATCTCTGTCTTTCTTCAAGGTGGGTGTGGGTCATGAACGAATATCGTTTTCAAGATTCAAATCCTCACTTTTTTTTCTGTCAAATAGGAAGTACTTGAACCTTTATAGTCCATTTTCGGCGATTAACAAGATTACCACTATCTTTTTAACCGAAAGACATAACAAACAGCTGACGAGAAGGCAAAAATCCGCAAATATCTGAGGCTTCAATGATGCGTCTTGGTATAACTGAAATAAATCAAACTTTGTATTATAGGTTTTTCCACATGTTGACGAAAAACTACAGTTTTACTACTATGAGCATCAAAGCTTGCTTGATGCAAATTCCGAAAGAACATAATTCTTATGAGTATGTTGTGGATAGGTTCTTTTACGAGATACAATTTGAGCAAAACACGCCTGAAGAATAAATTCAAGTACGCTAAAAGAGCGTGTGATTTCACATGGCAATCGCTTGTTTTTTGGGTTTTTTTTTTTGTTTTGTTTTTTTGTTTTTTTCATTTGCATTTACACACTAGTGACGTAAACTAAAAGCGAATGTTATTAAATCTACTCTCAGTTGCATTGATACGCCTTGACCAGAGTCACTCCCCTTTTTTTATTGGTATCCGATTTACTAGTTAGGTTTCGGTTTTCAGCCCGAGCTCAAATTTTATCCCAGGCGGAAATTGGTTGTGAGTAGTCTTATGAAAGTGAGGTACGTCCTGGTGACACAATTACAAGCTAAGTTCTATTTAGATATGTGCCTCTCGAAGGGTAAATGGTTAGTCTTAAACGCGTCTTAAATCTGCCAATTTGGTAAGAGGCAAAGTTTACAACTTTGTTTGAGTGTTTTCGTGTGAAGTGGATACGGTCCTAAGGGAACCCTCAGATCGAGTTTGCGTGAGCGTCCTGCTACAGCAGCTGGTTTCCCGACCCTTGGATAGATGCTAGAGACGTTAAAGCCGTCTGGTACAAAAAACGGACGCATAAATGTAGACGACCTAACAAAAATAAACAAGATTTTTCTAAACACTGTTGTTTTTTTCTTGGAAGACACTGGACATGTACAAGCGTAAACTTGGAGCCAAATAAACTTTAAACGGGAACATACAAACAAATAAACATGGCAGAATTGCAGCTTCTGAAGTGTATTTCTAAACACCGCCACAGCTTTTGACGAAGAAAAAACAGTCGAGGAAGCGGCATTTTCAGGTTACGGACGAGGAACTAGATATGGCCAAAGTACTTAGCTTGTGTGCCATGACGATCGGTAGACTAAAGGAAGGAACGAAGTGCAGATGAGCAAAGGAGTTAAGGGCCAAATGCGTCCCAATTAGGGCGTCCCGTTTTTATACTAGACGCATGTAACGTCTGAGACGTTGAAGCCGTCTGTTAAGTACGTCGTTAGAAGTCAGACGTTAAAAGCGTCTCTCTTATTAACCGTTTTTATACAAGCTGTTAACGTCGTCAGACGCTAAGTGAGTCTGTCTTATTTACCGTTTTTATACAAGCAGTTAAAGTCGTCAGACTTTTAATACGTGTCTTATTTATCGTTTTTATAATTATATCAGACGTTAAATTCGTCAGACTTCAAATACGTCTGTCTTATTTATCGTTTTAATATCAGCCGTTAAAGTCGTCAGACGTTAAATTCGTCCGTCTGATTTACCGTCCTCTGAGACGTCTTTAACGTGCGTAGCATAAAAACGGCCGGCATCGGTGGTGAAGTCTGCCACCATATTCGTAAGAAGTACGTAAGTAAATACGCCAGTAAATGAGTGTGGTGATCGCCGGGGAAACTGCGCACGCGAGTCAAAAAATGCTGCTTTTAGTTGGAAGGAAACACCGTCAGTATTTGGCAGAAAATTAAGGGACCAAAAAAAAGCTGTTGGAAAAGCTGTACATTTTAATTCTTATTTTTACTCTCTTTCTTACTTGAGGGCCTACTGTAAATAATGCCAACTTTAAAGATTCACGGATGTCCACGGAAAATGTCTGAAATGACATTTTCTCCGCGCAAAGTGTCTAATTGTTTGGATTTGAGTTTGTGCCACCTAAGGGGGGATTACACGTGAACGCCATTTTTCCGACACTTTTTATGGCTTTAATGGAAATATCTCGTTCGCGTTTCAAGCAATCCAAAAACCCTATCATCATTTCGTGAATCTGTGTTGTGGTGTCTTTTGTGAATTTTTGGGTGATTTTTGGGTATATTTGGGAGGAGTAGTTTTTCTAGAAAGATTGGTAAAATTAAGAGAAATAAGAAATATTGAAGATTTAGTGAAGTTTTAAAATTGGAATTTGTAGTTAATAATTAATAGACAGATACCAAGTTAGTCCACTAGCAACCTGGGGTTCTCTTGCGTGGGTATCAATTGTCTGTTAGTGTTCCAAAAATCATTTTCTTTCCTCTATTCCTTCTTAAAACCTGTTCAAATTTCATTCAAATTTAGGCGTATTTCCCCCCGAAGGTGCCTCCATACGATTTTCACTTCTAATATTGCGCGCGCTATGTTACACATCGAAAGCCAGTTTTCTCCAGTTTTCTTTCTACCAATTCATGGAAATCACTCAAATTGTGAGTCAAGAACAAAACTGTGTCCTTAAACCCTCACTGGTAAAATCATTTCTTTGAGTCTGGGGTTAAAACTACTATACTCCAACACAGGCGTTTGTCATCGTGTATTAATTTTTAATTTTAAGTTTTTTCAATTTCCGTCGGTGAAATCTTCTAAAACACTCAGAGCGGATGAATCCTGACCAGGAAAATCTGTTGAGAGTAAACAAGGCAGGGGTTACAAAGGCAGATTCTTTGCTTTTTGCATATTTGTGGTTTTTGCCACTGCGTAAAAACTTGTTTTATAAAGTTTTGTAAAAATTGAGCCCTAATTAGAGCAAATTATTTGAAATCTCTGTGCAAGATTTTAGGAAATTTCACCGAAGGAAACGCGAGTAAATCCAGATGGAAGTTCACATTTTCACGGACCATAATGACGTCTTAGAATAGGAATTCGCCAAGATCGCTATTTGAGCATGCGTGAACTTTACAGCAATGGAGTGAGCGAATTGGATGAAATTTACAACCTCGGTTATCTTTGAAGAAACGAATAACAATAATTCGCTTTATAAAACTATGACAGAGAATGTTTTCTTTGAAATGCTTTTGTTTTTCTACCCCAGAAGCGGGTTGTTCGAAAGCCGATTAACGCTAATCTACGATTAAAAGTTAATCGAGGTTTTCATCTCCCTCTTTTAAAGTGATTTCAAAGCCTTATTTCAAGCTAAATGTAAAGAAAAGTCTAAGTCAAAACTGAGGGCCAGAACTCTTTTGGAAGAATTTTTATTGATTAGTTATTAAACTTGAATCAAAGTCCACGTTAATCCAGGATTAGCTTTATCGGATTTCGAGCAACCAGGTCCACTATAATTTAAGATGTACAATTGACTTGTTCGCTGTTTTGCTTGAGCTTGCGTCAGCTAGCGCGCGCACAATACTAAAGCCCGTATCATCAAGTGTGCGCGAGATGAAAATCGCACGTGTAGCCACCCTCGAACTGGCGACGCGACAGGTGAAAAATCGTAGAAAAAAGTCGCCAGAATTGAAATTTTCGCGACAAAAGCTAGGGATAGTCGCCCGTGTAGCCACCCTGCAACTTTTTGCCCAAGCTTGTGATGCGACAAAAGAGTATTTAGCCAATGAAATTTCCATCAGAAGTTGATGGTAAAATCCCCGTTCCTTTCTCCTCGCGAGCCACGGACGAACCCACGTTGCCTTTTCTTTTCTTCTTCCTTCGTTTGCTTTTTATCGTCAAGAAGAAGTGATGCAAATAGTTGATAAAACAATACCCTTGTCCAAAGGGCCGTCCGCCAGGTTTCTTGAAGTATGCGATTTGCGTGGCTTTCAATTTGTCGCCAAACCTCGCTAGAATTTGTCACTCGTGTACACACCTTCTCGCGCTGGCGACGCGAAAAAATTTGAAAAAATCGCATCACTTGCACGAGCAAAAAGTTGCTCGTGTAGCCGCGGCTAAACCCTAGGGAGACACCTGAAAGGATTCTGCCATGTACTAGTACTTTGTGTAGACCGCGAGCGGTCGTCCTTTGTTCCGCAGAGCCAAGCGGGGCGCGCGAAAAGTTAAAATTATGCAAATTACTGGCCAAAAAGGGGAAGAGATTGGCCTACATCAACGTATCGACTAAATATGCCAGTTTCAGCGCTCACTGCCGTACCCGACGTGGCCATTTAAATTATTGCTATCTCACAGTTCCAGCACGCTAAACACAGTACTTTTCAAGCTTCATACTTGGCTGAGGAATACTTTATGTAACTTAGCTATCCCCTGAAGTTCTTCTCAGTCCAGCCTCCTTGAAATGGTACACGTCCTTGTCAATTCCGTCTTTGATGATAACATGGTCCATTGCCCGTGACTGTCCAAACCACAGGACTTAGATCCTTGTTTATACTTTTTAAGGTATATATTTGTATTTATACAAAGTTTATCTTTCCTAATTTGTCGTGTGTATTAATTACTTTTTTTGGGTGGGTACCTCCCATGGGATCTCGTGTCCCATTCACACCCTTACCCGTTTGGGCTTTCTGTTATATTTTCCCAAATGAAGTTGTGCAATGATCCCCTCTCGCAAGAACACCAAGAGTGTTAAGGAATAAACTTAGAAGGTGTGTAGGGCGTCTAGGGTTATTTACTTTGCGGTAAACAAGGGGAAGTGTTGGGGTTCAAATGACCTAGTAATGACGAAACGGTGGCTATGTTTGATCGGCAATACTCTGGAGAAATCCAGAAATGAGGATAGAAAGCCACGAAACTGACGAAAACAAATGTAATCAAAGAAAACTTAAATTTAATATCTAAAACCATTAAATATACCACGAGAAAGTAAATTCGTCATGAATACTGTGTAACTAATATGATGGTAATCGTTATCCTTTTATTTACCCGCATGAACTTTCATTTTCCAAGTCAAAGTCTTCAAATGTAACTATCAACGTTGTGCCCTCTGGAATTGGAACCCAATAGGTACAGTCCATATCGGGTGGGTAGTTGTATGGATACCAAGGACTTGTTAGCGAATTGTTTACCACTACACCACATTCTGTAAAAAGGAAAAGTGTATCGTAATCAATATGAAACTTGTTCTGGTGTTACCGACACAGAAAAAAGCAAACAAAGTTTAAAAGCAATAAACAAAAAGGATGATCACCACAGGCAATTAAGTGGTCGTGTCACAAGAGTATTGTACAAAGCTCACCACAGATCGCCTGTGTTGGAATTTTTAAACAGTAAAACACAGTTTGATTACGTATTGTGCAGTAAATAGTGTAAATCTCGCATTTTGTTCAATTGTTGTAGCGGAATTTGTAATTAGAGTACAGACGCACGAAAGATGTCATTGTGTGGTGTGACCGGCGCACGTGATCAAAGTCTAGATTCCAATGTCCAGCCAGAGTGACTGGTCATCACAGGTTTGATCGCCATAGTAGCAGAACCGTAAATCTGTTAGATAACCGAAATCTTTTCTTTTTGATGGTTACTCGTCCCATATCTCCCAAATTTCATTGCTTTATTCTACTCGGCCAAACTTCAGTACTTTTTCACCCAACATCTAGTCTTGTTACCATTGTGACATAATTGAACAATATATGCAGTTGAAACTGAGCAGCTATGATCGTGTCTGTGCTATTACTCCAGAAATTATTTTTTTCCTTTACTCATCCCCTTTTGGTACACGGGATGGAGGGAGGGGATATGTGATATTCTCCGGCCAGGCCATCAGATGTGCTTGTGTTACTCAGGCACTGATAGCATAGACAGTAAAACTAACACTGGAAATGACGTTAAGCGTATTTCTTTTAGTGATGTAATTTTGTAGGGTAACCTAAAAAAGTTACAGATGTGCGATGTATGTAATGTAGAGTAGTACGTAATGACTGTTAAGTCAACTGTAGTTAACCGCACTAAGTAAGTAAGTAGAGAAGTAATAAGTAATGTGTGTATGTAGGATAGCAATCTTTGAAAACCGCATTGAGTTATTTGTTTCATGCAGGTATGATACAATGTAATGGCTCAACATTTATACTTTTTGATACTTAGTAATGGTTTAAATTAATGAATAACCTCCAGTTCTCCTTACCAGCGATCACTACAAGAAACTCCCTCTCGTCAGTTCCATACTTGCTAGTGGCCTGGCATGTGTAGTGTCCCTCCTCTCTTACTTGGATGCTTGCCGAGTTTGTGGTGTTTACCAGTGTTGTTGAGTTCCTTATTATCGCTATGTATATTGGAGGAATTCCTATGGCTGAACACGACAATCTGCCTTGTGGAAACTCTCGCACAACAGAAGCTGGAAACACTACCTTTGGTGAGACTAATGAAAGAAAAGTTAAAATAAGACAACACTTGACAGCACAAACAGAATCCACCTGTAATAATGCCATATACAAAGAACACATCAGTAAAATGCTGGAAAACGAAAGCATGAGAGAAAACTAAATATCTCAATTGCAAAACAACTTACTTTATAACAAAACAACAAAAACAAAAATGTAGCAACATCTCAGAGATCAGTATTCCGGCTGTGGGAGTGAGAGCCGGGGGCCTGTTTTGCAGAACTAATTTTTTTTTATCGCTATGCTTCCATTGACTATATTATTTCAATTTAGTATAAATTTACTAGCGTTATATCACGAATGCTGTTCTCTTATTGTCTACCCTACTCACTATCTATTCTGTTGTAGATAGTTAGTAGAATGAATAGCCTAACAGGGTGAAGTTGACCACAAAATGGCGGTCACCTCTTCGCTTTTTCCAAGTATCTCTTCGGTAAGTGCCTCTTAACATAAGCCCGATGGTTTCTTGAGGTCTGCTCGCCATATCTCAAAAGCTACTTTTGTAAAATCTATGGTGTCTTCTTTAAGGCAAATAAAAGGATTTTGGATAATTACTAGTCGAAGCGATTCCAGAGAAGAGAAAAATTGCAACGAAATACGGAATGAAGATTTCTCACGGCAAGAAAAGGAGTCAAAAACAAGAATTAATTGAATTTAGTCTTCATTTACACTTTTAAAAATCGGCAATTTTAAAATAAGTTGCGTTTCACTGACACATTTTTTAAAAGACCTAGCTTCAAAGGAGCACTTTTACGTCAGTATATCTTTGATTATCATTTTACAATACAAAAACTCAACCCCTCGTTTCAGTTTCGAGTGAAGGACAGTTTAAATCAGGTTTAAATTTTGAATGAGATGCAAAGGCGCGCACACAGAAGCCAATGCAAAGTGAACTATTTATATCATTATTCAATAAAAACGTGAACCTGTGTTGTTGTTAAGTTTTTGAACGACTAGTAGGTTTATACTAAAACAATAAGATTATTCGCTAGTCACCGAAGATTTGGACTCTCCCTGATGTTTTAGTTGAGTATTTTCATGCCCAGATATTTTATATGTAAATTTGATTTAAAACAATACCTATTGTTGTCGAATTTGATCCACTGTCCTTAATGTGGAAAAGTATCCGAAATCCTTTCTCTTCAACACTAGAGTCTGAATGGAATGTTATGACTGCATAGTATCCAGTCACTTCAACCTTCTTCCCAGTCTTGTAACCACAGTACTTTCCGGACGACAGGTTTGTATCATTAGTGATCTTCAAATAGTCCCACCTGCAAAGAAACATATTTGTGCTTTATTTGAGGAATCGCATTGTGAAAGGTTTAGTTGCTGACTTTAATGGCTTCCCAGAAATGTTGCAGTGACACGGCTTGAAATTCAGTTAATGATAATCGGATAATATTTATTGCAGTTTAGTTTTGTCCTTTTGTTTTACTCTAGTTTAAATTTCACACTGCTTTGAAAAACACGAGCAAGCAAAGTTCTCGAGGAACTCAGACTTATATCCAGAGTAAACAAGAGAAGATTCACGAAGAATCAGTTTCCCCAGAAACAACTTCGACGCAACACCTGCAAAACTTCCGTACTAATCACTCAATTTCTACCCAAATCTGGGAGGAAATTGCGATTAGATTAGTTGAAACAACATCACAGAGTTACCTCGAGGTGGGTGTGGATCACGAGCGAATGTTGTTTTCAAAACTTACTTTTGTTCTGTCAATAGGAACTTAACTTGAAGTTTCTCAGCCGATTCGCAGCGATTAACGAGACTACCACTTAAACTTTTCACCAAAGGTCATATCGAACAGCTAACGAGAAGGCAAAAATCAGCAAATTTCTGGGGCTTAGATTACATCTTGGTACATCTGAAATCAAATAATTGAAATAAAACGCTGTAATAAACGATTGCTTTTATAGTTTGCTAAAAGGAAATAAAAACTCTGGTTAATAAAGGCACATGTTGAGAAAAAATACAGTTTTACTGCCATAATCATCAAAAGGTTCCTTGCCGCATATTCCAAGGGAAAGAAGTCTTATTAGTGTGTTGTGAGTAGGTTCCTTTAAGAGCTACAATTTGACCGGCTTAAACACGTAGAAAAAATAAATTTAGATATGCTAAAAATGTCTAATATCACACGGCAATTGTTTTTTGTATTTGCAACTAATGATGTAAACAAAAGCGAATTGTAGTAGATCAACACTCAGTTGAGTTGATACTCCTTGACCAGAGTACCCCCTTTATCATGGTTTTTCGTTTTCAGTTGGAGCATAAAATTTAACTCAGGCGGAAATGTGTGAGTAGCCCTTAGGATTGGGGTACTCCCCGGTGACACAAGCTAAGTTCTATTTAGGTATGTGCCTCTCCAAAGGGTAAATGGTTAGTCTCAAACGGGTCCTAAATCTACCAATTTGATCAGAGGCAAAGTATACTTGAGTGTTTTTGTCTAAAAGTGGGTACGGTTTTAAGGAATCCCTAAGACGGTACGGAACTGTAGGTCTCTTATCTTCAAAGAAAAAGAGAGCAAGTGAAGTAACAAGGTCTTGGAACGCCAATCTCTTCATTAGCCTTCTTCTGATTGGCTTTATACAAAATCGTGCCCGCTGAAATTTTACGTGTTATCTTTAGCTTATGCTAGAGAAATTAAATAACTTTTTTATTCAATCACCCTCTAATGGCTAAATTAATATGGACATATATTAATATAAACTAATTATGTAAGTTCAGCGCTTAACCGCCGTACAGGCCGTGGCTATTTAAGTAATTGTTATCTCACAGTTCCAGCTTGTAAAACAACTACTTTTAAAGCTTCGTTTTTTAATCGTGCCATTAGGCTGAGGAACAGTTTATGCAACCTAGCCATCCATCGTAGCTTTTCTTGGCCTCCTTAAAGTCTTTTTGGTTAAATAAAGACATGTCCCTTTTAAATTTAGTCTTTGGTGCCGACATGGTTTCCTCTTTGTCCTTTGCCCGTGACTGTCTATGCCACAGTTTTTTGAAGTTTATATCTTTGTATTCAGCTTCATGTATTTGTTGTGTATTTTTATTAGGGGAGTTAAGGCTGGTTTCCATATGATCGCGGATCGCAGATCGCAGATCGCAATAAGGTCTGCGATCGTCTGCGATCAATTGCGATTGTGCGATCATATGGAAATTAAAGTTTTGCGATCCGCGATCGAAACGCATCCCATAATATTTCGGGTTCTCTCCCAGGATTCAACGCTCGTGTGTTCGATTGTAGGAACGGTCTACGTAGCAACAATCATTTCGTTGCCATTTCGAGAAATTTATGGAGCAAGTTGCTCGTTATGAGATTTTAAAGACAAGAACAAAAAGGCCAACTGTTGGGACAAAATCGGGCAGAAGTTTTATTTATCGGCCGGGGAAACGGAGGCCAAATTTCGCAACATAAGAACTGCGTACGGTCGTTATCGCAAAATTTCTGCTCTTCCACGTTCGCGAT
>NW_028145588.1:950000-961861 GCF_977016875.1 Pavona decussata
ACCTAGAAACCAAACTAAAAGGAGTGGCGTTCGAGTCAAGAAAGAGAACGAGAAAATTTCCGTCGTGTGTTCACGTTCTCCAAAAAAAACCTTGAATTTTAGTCATTTCATGTTGTTTTTTTTTTTAAGAAGACGGCAAAGAAATGTACCACCAGGGCAGATAGATGTCTCTCCGCCCTGGTACCACAATAGGCCATTTTCATGATGGCGTCAATTGACTACAACTACCAGAATTCATTTTGTTTTCCTTTTCAAATTCAAATTTTGTAATCCCAGTGGAGAGCAAAGAACAATAGCTCTAATTAGCTGTTGTTTTTTTTAAGAAGACGGCAAAGAAGTGTACCACCAGGGTGGATGGATGTCTATCCGCCCTGGTACCACAATTCAAAACGCACGTGCAGAGCGATTGTTTTTGCTCATTAAACCTATTGTTTTGCGGCGGTGTTGTTGCCCTCGCTGTTGCTGTTGCTTAAGTTCTTTATTTCTTTTTCTGGGTGGGCCCCTCACATTGGATCTCATCATGAAACAGTGTTTCATTCGTACCCTTACCCTGTTGGGTTCTCTGTTATATCTACCCTAATTAAGTTGTGTAACAATCCCCTCTCACAAGATTTGTGAGAGTAGACTGCGAAGGTGCATGGTACGTCTGGGGATGTTTCCTTCGCGGTAGTTAATGACGAAACGCCGGCTATAATGGATTGGTAATACTTTGGCGAAATCCAGACATACAGGATTAATTGGAACGCCACGAAATTGTCGAAGACAAAAACAATATACGAAAACTTACAAGGTAGGATTCTGCCCGCGGCGACTTTGAACCTGAATAACTTTTTTTAATATTAGAGCAAACGGCATAACACTTCAGTACTTTTCCAGAAATTTATCTGGGAAGATTTTGATGTGATTAGTTAAAGTGTATTGGCATTGTCGTTACCACCGCAACCAATTTTTGACACAGTTTTTCAGAAAAATTGAAAATCCTTTCTTTTTAAATTACGAAAAATTACTTTTCTAACTGTAACTTTTATATTTTTGCCCATAATAGTGTTTCAATTTTGGCGCTTTCCTGAAGTTTTGGCCGCCATTTTGTAATCGTCACGCTATAACCACATCATAGGACGTCATTACTTCCCGTTTTGGACCTCAAAGGAAACATCTTTGGTCGTGCTATCTCTCCTCCAAGCCTCATTGTCATAGCTCTTATACTTGCGAAGTTAAGGAGGGGGAGGTTAAGAGTACTGTGTAACTAATATGACGGTAATCGTTGTCCTTTTATTTACCTGCATGAACTTCCACCGTTCTGCAAGTCAAAGTCTTCAAAGGTAACTATCAACGTTGTGCCTTCTGGGATTGGAACCCAATAAGTACAGTCCATATCGGGTGGGTAGTTGTTTGGATACCAAGGACTTGTTAGCGAATTGTTTACTACTGCACCGCATTCTACAAGAAAGGAAAAGTATATTATAATCAGTATCAAACTTGTTCTGGTATTACCAACCCAAAAAAACAAACAAAGTTAAAAGGCAATGAATAAAAAGGATGATCATCACAGCCAGTTTGGTGGTCGTGTCACAAGAGTATTGTACAAAGCTCACCACAGATCGCCTGCATTGGAGTTTTTGAACAGTAAAAAACACCTTTCTTTTCTTGCAAATTGGTACATTCTGTCTATGTCATGGGTAACGGCAATTGTAAAAAATATTTCTTATACATAATAGCTTAAAAAATGAGTATTCTCTGTCTCCTTACCAGGGATTCTCACAACAAACTTTTTCTCGTCTGTTCCATATTTGCTAGTGGCCCGACATGTGTAGTTTCCTTCCTCATTAACACGGACCCTAGCTGTGTTGGTTGTATTCACCAGTGTTGCTGAGTTCCTTATTATCGCTATATTTATGGGAGAAATCCCTGTGGCTGAACACGACAGAAAGGAGCCAACCGGAACAATGGAGGATGACCATCGCGAAACTACCTTGGGTAAAACTAATAAAAAGGAACGATTTAGAACTCTTAACACTCAACAGGGCACCTTTACTGAATACGCGTCGTAATGCAAAAGTATAAAATGAAATCCGTACTCAGGCAAAATGTTCCTAAAAGAAAAAAAAAACGAACAACTAATTTTCGCATTTGAAATGAAACCGACCTATTATGATAGTTGCAGAAAAAAATGGCACCGATAATCTTCCTTAGAGTACGGTAAAATCAGGATAAGTTACAAGTAAACAATTTTAAAAAGAGCTGAATTTAATGTAGAAAAGCCTTATGTCAAATTCTAGGTTGCTGTTTCATTTTAATCAAATTACAACCAGACTTTAAGTGGGGGGAATACACGTAAATTTGTCAAATGAATTTTCGTTGCCCCAAAATTTTGCAAGAAATGAGGGGAGTCCAAAGAAAATAGGAGACAAAAATGAATTCCTCGTTTGATTTCTTTTTTCTTGTTTTCTTTTGGATTGCCTCGTTTTCGTTATATGCCCTGAATATAGTTAAATGGAGCAATTCAATTATTTTTCCGGAATTTTGTCGTATCATAAAGTAAACCAAAAATCCACCCAAAATCCTATTTAGCCCCTTTATGGTTTTAGTCCTTCAATTGCGCTGTCTTTTTTTCTACTAAAAAAACTTCAATGACATCGTCTATGTGTCCTCACCATTGGTTACTGTGAACTCCCTTTCGTCACTTCCATACTCGCTAATGGCCTGGCATGTGTAGTGTCCCTCCTCTCTTACTTGGATGCTTGCCGAGTTTGTGGTGTTTACCAGTGTTGTTGAGTTCCTTATTATCGCTATGTATATTGGAGGAATTCCTATGGCTGAACACGACAATCTGCCTTGTGGAAACTCTCGCACAACAGAAGCTGGAAACCCTACCTTTGGTGAGACTAATGGAAGAAAAGTTCAAATCAGACAACACTTGACAGCACAAACAGAATCCACCTGTAATAATGCCATATATAAAGAACACATAAGTAAAGTGCTGGAAAACGAAAGCATGAGAGAAAACTAAATATCTCAATTGCAAAACAACTTACTTTATAACAAAACAACAAAAATGTAGCAACATCTCAGAGATCAGTATTCTGTGGGAGTGAGAGCTGGGGGCCTGCTTTGCAGAATTAATTTATTATTCTTTTTTCGCTATGCTTCCATTTACTATATTATTACACTTAAATATATATCTACTAGCGTTCTATCACGAATACTGTTCTCTTATTGGCTACACCACTCGCTATCTATTCTGTTGTAGATAGTAGAATGAGTAGCCTAACCGGGTGAGGTTTACCACAAAATGGCGGTCACCTCTTCGCCTTTTCGCAATATCTTTTTTGTTAAGTGCCTCAGTCTTGACATAAGCCCGATGGTTTTTATAAGATCTCCTCGCCATATCTGAAATGCTACATTTGTAAAATGAATTGCGTCTTCTTTAAGGCAAATGAAAGGATTTTGGATAATTACTAGTCGAGGCGATTCCAGAGAAGACAAAAATTGCAACGAAATAAGGAATTAAGATTTTTCACGGTAAGAAAAGGAGTCGAAAACAAGAATTAATTGAATTTAGTCTTGATGCATTGACACTTTTAAAAGTCGGCAATTTTAAAATAAGTTGCGTTTCACGGACACATTTTTCAAAAGACCCAGCTTCCAAAGAGCACTTTTACGTCCGTATATCTTTGATTATCATTTTACAATGCAAAAAACTCGACTCCATGTTCCAGTTTCGAGTGAATGCCAGTTTAAATTTTGAATGAGTTACAAAGGCACGCACACAGAAGCCAACGCAATGTGAACTATATATAACATTTTTTTTACTGAATAAACAACGTGAACCTGTGTTATTGCTAAGTTTTTGAACGAGTAGTAGATTTTTACTAAAACAATAAGATTATTCGCTATTGATTTCTATGCATGATAGTTGATTTGGGCTTGAACGCCCTCGTCAACTATCACGCCATTGAAATCTCGAGCTCATAATCTAATTGTTAAATATTAACACGAGACAAAGTTTTTGAGTCTCCTAGGTCTAAAGCATTCACTATGGTAATGTACTGTATTTACATAAGTTTGGATGTAGCATGCGCAGAAAGGGGGAAGGGGGCCACAGGGCATGAAAATTGAAGGTATAACCTCGAGGACGAACAAAAAATATAACATTGAAAGAAAGGACGGTAAAACGTGCTTTGTTTTCTTGATCTCGCTTAACACTTTCTCCTCGGCTCCTGGTCATATTCTAACTCTCTTTATTGTGCACGGCGGGCACATTTACTTCTTTCCGTTGGTTACTTCTTTGTTGCAACACGGTCTTATGTTGCAACAGGCTATCCAAAACATTTCCTTTCGGGTATGGCCGTGTGTCGCTTGACTGTGAAACTCCCGAAGAGCAAGCTAGTTATGAAATTTAAGTGTGGGTGGAGGTCACCGGTTGTTATAAGATGAAGGAATTATCGTGTCTAAATAAAATTAATTGAACAATCATACCTACAATGACATCTTACTAGAACTTTGCAGAATCCTGAAGTTTTTACGTGCCACGAAATAAATGTTTTCAGTATAAAAACGAGAAACATAACGAAATCTCAGTACTCCCATAAACCCAGCTGTTGTTAAAAGTGGAACATATGTGCTTTGCCATTTTGTTATACAACAAACCAAGCGACAGTATGCCTTTGTTTATAAAAGTGAATACAGACACTGTGCTTACAGCTTTTGTTTAGTTGTGTTTTTCTCTGATCGAAGGTTTAATCATGCGAGATGAGCCAGTGCAAGTCACCGAAGATTTGGACGCTACCTGATGTTTTAGTTGAGTATTTTCATGCCCAGATATTTTATATGTAAATTTGATTTAAAACAATACCTATTGTTGTCGAATTTGATCCACTGTCCTTAATGTGGAAAAGTATCCGAAATCCTTTCTCTTCGACACTAGAGTCTGAATGGAATGTTATGACTGCATAGTATCCAGTCACTTCAACCTTCTTCCCAGTCTTGTAACCACAGTACTTTCCGGACGACAGGTTTGTATCATTAGTGATCTTCAAATAGTCCCACCTGCAAAGAAACATATTTGTGCTTTATTTGAGGAATCGCATTGTGAAAGGTTTAGTTGCTGACTTTAATGGCTTCCTAGAAATGTTGCAGTGTGTCAGCTTGAAATTCAGTTAATGATAATCGGATAATATTTATTGCAGTTTAGTTTTGTCCTTTTGTTTTACTCTGGTTTAAATTTCACACTGCTTTGAAAAACACGAACAAGGAAAGTGCTCGAGGAACTCAGACTTATATCCAGAGTAAACAGAAGAAGATTCGCGATAAATCGGTTTCCCCAGAAACAACTTCCAAGCAACGCCTACAAAACTTCCGTACTAATCACTCAATTTCTACCCAAATTCGGGAGAAAATTGCGATTAATTGAAACAACATCACAGTTTTACCTCGAGGTGGGTGTGGATCACGAGTGAAAGTTGTTTTCAAAACCGACTTTTGTTCTGTCAATAGGAACTACTTGAAGTTTCTCAGTCGATTCGCAGCGATTAACCGGAGGTCATATCGAACAGCTAACGAGAAGAAAAAAATCAGCAAATTTCTGGGGCTTAAATTACATCTTGGTACATCTGATATTAAAAAATTAAAATAAAATGCTGTAATAAACCATTGCTTTTATAGTTTGCTAAAAGGAAATAAAAACTCTGGTTAATAAAGGCACATGTTGAGAAAAAATACAGTTTTACTGCCATAATCATCAAAAGGTTCCTTGCCGCATATTCCAAGGGAAAGAAGTCTTATTAGTGTGTTGTGAGTACGTTCCTTTAAGAGCTACAATTTGACCGGCTTAAACACGTAGAAAAAATAAATTTAGATATGCTAAAAATGTCTAATATCACACGGCA
Source organism: Pavona decussata (assembly GCF_977016875.1). Lineage (NCBI taxonomy): Eukaryota > Metazoa > Cnidaria > Anthozoa > Scleractinia > Agariciidae > Pavona > Pavona decussata. Next base: position 955,889 of record NW_028145588.1, read on the forward strand.
ATTGTTTTTTGTATTTGCACACTAATGATGTAAACAAAAGCGAATTGTAGTAGATCGACACTCAGTTGAGTTGATACTCCTTGACCAGAGTCCCCCCTTTATCATGGTTTTTCGTTTTCAGTTGGAGCATAAAATTTAACTCAGGCGGAAATGTGTGAGTAGCCCTTAGGATTGGGGTACTCCCCGGTGACACAAGCTAAGTTCTATTTAGGTATGTGCCTCTCCAAAGGGTAAATGGTTAGTCTCAAACGGGTCCTAAATCTACCAATTTGATCAGAGGCAAAGTATACTTGAGTGTTTTTGTCTAAAAGTGGGTACGGTTTTAAGGAATCCCTAAGACGGTACGGAACTGTAGGTCTCTTATCTTCAAAGAAAAAGAGAGCAAGTGAAGTAACAAGGTCTTGGAACGCCAATCTCTTCATTAGCCTTCTTCTGATTGGCTTTATACAAAATCGTGCCCGCTGAAATTTTACGTGTTATCTTTAGCTTATGCTAGAGAAGTTAAATAACTTTGTTATTCAATCACCCTCTAATGGATAAATTAATATGCCTTGGACATATATTGATTGGACTAATTATGTAAGTTCAGCGCTCACCGCTGTACCTGTCATGGTAATTTAAGCAATCGTCATTTCACAGTTCCAGCTTGTAAAACCAGCACTTTTAAAGCTTAATCGTGCTATTTGGCTGAGGAATACTTTATGTAACTTAGCCATCCCTTGACCTCCTTAAAGTCGTTTTTGTTAAATAAGAATTCCGCCTTTGATGGCGACATGGTTTGCTCTTGGTCCTTAGCTCGTGACTGTCTGTGTCACAGGAAATATTTATATACTTGTATTTATACCTAGTTTATCTTCACCTATTTGTCGTGTATTCCTAATACGGAACTTAAGCAGCGACTACAGCAACGCCAGCGAAAACGTCACTTGAAAATATAACTTTTATTTCATTTGTGCTTATTGACGATTATTTCAAATCGTTCAACTTTTTTCATTGACGGCAAACTACCTAAAACCCAAACTGATAGGAGAGACGTTCGAGTTAAGAAAGAGAACGAGAAATTTCCCGTCGTGTGTTCCCTTTCTCCACAAAACCTTGAATTTGGTCATTTCACGTTGTTGTTTTGAAGAAGACGGCAAAGAAATGTACCACAATTTTAAACGCACGCGAAGAGCGATTGTTTTTGCTCATTAATTCTATTGTTTTGCGGCGTTGTTGTTGCCTTCCCCGTCGCTGTTGCTTAAAAGTTCCTTATTACTTTTCCGTTTGGGCGCCTCACATTGGATCTGATCATGAAACAGTGTTTTATTCGTACCCTTACCCTTTTGGGTTCTCTGTTATATCTACCCTAATTAAGTTGTGTAACAATCCTCTCTCCCAAGATTTGCGAGAGCATTGAGACTTGGACTTAGAAGGTGCATGGTACGTCTAGGGATGTTTCCTTCGCGGTAGTTAATGACGAAACGCCTGCCATATTGTATCGGTAATACTTCGGCGAAATTCAGACATGCAGGATTAATAAGAACGCCACGACATTGTCGAAGACAAAAACAATACAAGAAAACTTAAAAGATAGGATTCTGCCAGCGGAGACTTTTAACATGAATAACTTTTTTTTTAATATTAGGGCAAACGGCAGAAAACTTCAGTACTTTTACGGAAATTTTGATGTGATTAGTTAGAGTATATTGACTTTGTCGTTACCACGGCAACCATTTTTTGACACAGTTTTTCAGATAAATTGAAAATCCTTTTTGTTTTAAATGAAGAAACTTTTCTCACTGTAACTTTTATGTTTTTGCCCATAATAGTGGATCTTTATTGATTCTAATTACTTTTCGTTCAATTTTGACGCTTTCCTGAAGTTTTGGGCGCCATTTTGTAATCGCAACGTTATTACCACGTCATATAACGTCATCACTTCCCGTTGTGGACTTCAAAGGAACATCTTTGGTCGTACTTTCTATCCTCCAAGGCTCATTGTCATAGCTCTTATACTTGCGAAGTAAAGGAGGGAGAGCGGAATTCCCCCCCCCCCCCCCCCCCCTTAAGAAGACAAAAAAAGCTCGGTCTAGATAGGGTTAAAGACACTGTGAGAAAGTAAATTCGTCATGAATACTGTGGAACTAATATGATGGTAATCTTTATCCTTTTATTTACCCGCATGAACTTTCATCTTCCAAGTCAAAGTCTTCAAAGGTAACTATCAAGGTTGTGCCTTCTGGAATTGGAACCCAATAAGTACAGTCCATATCGGGTGGGTAGTTGTGCGGATACCCAGGACTTGTTAGCGAATTGTTTACTATTGCACCGCATTCTGTAAAAAAGAAAAAAGAAATAAAATCGGTATCAAACTAATCTTACTAACACAAAAACAAGCAAACACGTTTAAAAAGAATTAATCATAAAAACGAACAATTAGGTGGTCTTTTTGCGAGAGAATTGTACAAAAGTTCACCGCGGACCGCGTGCATTCTATTTTGGAATTAGAACAACACAGGTTTTTGGTTATGTAACAAATTCACAACGGAGTGTGAATGCACTTAAAAACGATTACAAATACGTCAGCAGTTTAGGATCACCGTAGTCCTCCTGGCTAAGGGTAACGATAAAGGATAGATTCTGAATAAAGTAATTGTCAAATTACACATAATTTGAACAGCGAATGGTTGAATGATACAGCTGGTCATTTCCTAGCTTACCCATAGGTTGAAGACTTGTGCAAATACCGAGTGTATATAACATTCTGCTGAATCTGTTCCCACAGTAATTTTGAAGTTGACAACATTCTTGAACACTAAAACATGTCTCAGTTAAAACGTCTCGCGTGGTTAGGCAACTTTGCAAATGCGATGAACTCTATCAGACCGGACATCACTGTAAGACAAACAACTTTTCAGGGTGGACACCATCAGATTTGCTGGAACCGTTTAAATTTCAGTTGTCTGTCTGTAACTAAGATCAATTTCATTAATGGAGCTTGTCCTCTGGATGTCTATTCTGAAGAGATTTTAGATTGTTTTGACTACGAAACGACAACTTTACAATCGACTTCTGAACGGCTCCGATATCCTGCACTATGCAAGCCAAAAAAAAAAAAAAAAAACGGTTTGCTCAATGGAGGACAAACGAGGACTCCGTAGACTAAAACTGTGAAAATCAAGTGAATACTTTGAAACATGTATTGACAATCTGGCAATTATTGTGGGCGATTTTTTTAGTATGATAAACAAATCGCCTGCTATGTTCCCGTTAAAAACTGATTCACTGCAGAGAGATTCTTCTCTGGGTTATCTGCTTACCAGCGTATAATTCAAAGAGATTTCGGTCATTTGATTCGAATCAAACGGTTCGCTAACAAGTGCGGAAAAGTACAGCAAACAAGGCGTAATTTTGCGATGGAAACGTTTTTAATTTAAACTGTCTTTTGAACAATAGATTAAATTGTACCATAATCGCTACACAGGAAAATTTCTATGTTTATAACTACAAAAGGCCTAAATTTCAAAACCACGGCATTTGAACAACGCCGAAGAAAGTCGACAATCAAACTAAATAAACGTTTTGTGTGCTTACCTTTGCCAAAGACACCACTGTTTTCATTCCATACCAGCACAGATAGTAAGAAAAACACTTCCGCGCTGAAGAAGCGCATAATTGTACAAATGGTTGATCTCTGCTATGTAACCATCATTCCTATAGATAGAAAGGGTAACGAAGAAACATCACTTCAAGATTAACCCACGTGTTGACCATCACCAGGTAAACTTTCAATTACTACTTTTTTTTTTATTATGCCAACCTCGTCTGATCAGAAGAGTACCTTCCATTATGTAACATAAAAACAATACACGATTGACGAAATAATTTGTGGATTTGGAAGGGACAGTTATACAATAATATATTGAAATAAATAATAGACCGAATCCATTTAAATTTGAATTTCAAGTACTGGTACAGGATTTCTTTTATGATCCGATATTTGCTGTGATCTGTTGCGCTTTTTAATCCATAGAATGTCAGTAACAAGGCAGTGAAAATTAAGAATCCGTTTCAATTATTAATTTTGTAGTCAACAATGAGCAACATTATAGACCATGTGAATTACGGCAAACAGGGATTTATGTGAAACGCTTTCATCAGTATCTATGAAAAATGTCTTTTAAAAGCTGTGGGAACCAAACTGACTAAAGTGTGCATTATGTTCAGGCAAACGCCAAGAAACTCTCAAGTGTTTTATCGTATGTCATCACTTGTCATTGTGATTTGCAATTCTTATAGATGTTTCTCGTATAGCATATCAAAAAACAGGTTGTTAAGTTTTGGTTTGTTTGTTTGTTTATAGTCGATGGCGCCTTAAACAGAATGATAAAGACGCTACAACGTCCAATGAAGCTGTCATCGATTAGAAAATTCGTGATCTTGAATCCTTCAATATTTCATAGGTTTGTATTCCTTTCTATTCAGAAATGTAATATTCAGGGAACTCAGTATGAGCAATACTGACAACAGTAAATGGGACTTACCCAGAAAAGGCTAACTGGCTACATGGTGATTATGGACAGTAACACACTACATCGTAAAGTGTTCCTGAAACAATAACAACAGTGAAATAGCGGTCTCAGATTATTTTTTCCCGAAAATATAGCATGATCCTATTTCTTAATTTTAATTTATTAACTTTTAATGTAAATTGATAATTCCAAACTGGCTCGTACAAGAAGGTTGCATAGCATGGGAGTAGTATACCTTCAGCAAAGATAAGCCCCGTTAGTGGATCCCCTTGGATCCCCTTGGATCCCCTTAATTAATATTCCTAAGCGTCGAGTCCATGACGTCATCTATTGTTATAACCTAGGGAAAAAATGTCTTCCTGCATACTAATAAGTGTCGAGGTTTACTAATGAGCGTCACTCTAGTACAATGAAAACAATAGATATGCCTAGGCTTGCCCGCTCTATACCCACCCTGATTGGATCTTAAGATTTATATTGTCTGGTTTGAATAAAAGCGCGCTCTCCGTTTAGTATTTTATTCTTGTCCCAAACTCCAGTAAATAATATATTTCAAAAATTGCTCCAAACATGCAAGTCGAATCGAGCGCTACACCTCTGTTGACAGAAGATAAAGCGAGTTCCTTACCCGGTCAGTTCTGCGCGTTTCATCCCCGCTCAACGTTAGAATTGGTAGAAAAAGCGCAAGGATTTAGCTATGTTTACTGTCCCGAGAAAATGTGCTTTATGTTTGCCCCTGCTTCAGAATGGAAAGAGGATATAGAGCGTATCGCACATCATACACACTCTGATGTGAAAATGTATGCAGCTCAGTTGGTCTGTGATTGTTCTAACAAGCTAGCATTGAGAAAAAGTAAACAACCCTGGAGCCAGGATCGCATGTTTCTGACGTGCCACAAAAAAGAGTGTAACTTTTTCATGTGGATAGACCAGCCAATATCGCATGCTATCAAGGAGCGCGGCTCTCATCATAGGGGGCCCACACAATGTGTCTGTGTAGCCGATTGTTATTATATAGTAAATGCACTCGATTTACCGTTTGCTTCACCTATAGCGATATATCGCTAACTATGTATACAAATCAATGATAAATAAACGTTGAATTACCTTATCTGTGGTATATAGTCGTCCTTTTACCTCAAAAGCGGTTTTTGAGCGATTTTGAAGGAGTTTGAGTTCGCCGTTGACTGTTCCATATATAAGAAGGAGAAGGGAGGAATCCTTGTTTTGAAAGGGTTCCAGCGCCGGAGCGATTTTTCCCCCAAAAAACGCATCGCTCCGCTTTTAAACTTTACAGCATAAAGGTCAAAAGATTCACAATTCTTCTCGTACCTTCCAATCGAAAATCCATCCAAACTGCCCGGAGCTAGTCCTCGAAGAAAATCAAAATCCCACAGTATTCGAGCGAGTGGAATGCGTAGCAAAATGCTTACGTGCCATTGTCTAACATCGTCCAATC
>NW_028145589.1:0-5000 GCF_977016875.1 Pavona decussata
CTTACTTGGTTCTTGTTGCCATGAAGTGGACTACAATACATGTAAGTTAATTTAGTAACATAGTTTTGGTTATTGAAAGCATTTAGTATTCGACATATGTGGCTAGTTTAAAAATTTAAACTTTTTACAGTATTTGATAACATCATGGGAGTAATGTAACAAAAGTATAATTTCATACATGTATTTACTGAACAGATGAGAAATCATGCTAAATGTGCACCCAAAACAAATCAGTAATGACTGATTAAAGTCATTCTAATTTACCTTTATTTAGTACCCATGTTACTAAATTAACTTACATGTATTGTAGTCCACTTCATGGCAACAAGAACCAAGTAAGGTAGGCTATGGGGGAAATGGGGAATGTTTTAAAATTTTGTAGTTCCTGGTAAACCAAGTTTTCAAGCACTAGCTATAGCTGTTTTAGTGAAATATAGCCTGTAGATAAATCCTCAAAGCTTTCACGCATGATTGTGGTTATTGTTTTATTTCCCATGATTAAAGATAGCAAAATATTGCCCAATAGTTAATATTAACATTACAACAGGGAGGGGGACTAAAGCAAACCTTTTGGGCTTTTACAATTGCAAAGAAGTCCCCCCATTAAAAAAATATAAATAAATATATTTTTATACACTTCAACATAGGTTGTTGAAAATTCATGTATTCATCGAAAGAACTGCTTTTGAGTCTCTGAGTTTGCAAAAAAATTAATGAGGAATACTTTACCAAACGAAGACTGGATCCAGTTGGGCTCGGATCCTCCTCACCCTATGTTATGTAGAGTCCTCTGCAACAGTACAAAGAAGTAACATCGAGTGAAGCGGTAGGCAAAGATAAAATGGTAAAGGCATGTAAACATTCATCCACTCCTCGAAAAAATCTGCATTGTCAGTCCTTCAGTGTGTAAACTGAGGAATAGTTGTCCCAACAGAGCTGGCCGCCGGCAAATTTATCACACAATGCAAAGGATAATAAAGCACTTCAGCGCCATATTTGTTTATTTCGTGAAAGCAGTCGGACGATGACGTCACAAGGACGATCGGAAAATTCCGATCATTCGGGACCGCTTCACCCTATGTTACCTAATGCCGACCTTGTAAGAACATTTAAATCGAATATTCAGTTATCTAGCCTGATGAATTTCTTCAAGAATAAAGTGGTAAAGGCATGTAAACATTCATCCACTCCTCGAAAAAATCTGCATTGTCAGTCCTTCAGTGTGTAAACTGAGGAATAGTTGTCCCAACAGAGCTGGCCGCCGGCAAATTTATCACACAATGCAAAGGATAATAAAGCACTTCAGCGCCATATTTGTTTATTTTGTGAAAGCAGTCGGACGATGACGTCACAAGGACGATCGGAAAATTCCGATCATTCGGGACCGCTTCACCCTATGTTACCTAATGCCGACCTTGTAAGAACATTTAAATCGAATATTCAGTTATCTAGCCTGATGAATTTCTTCAAGAATAAAGTGCAAAAGCTAACATGAACAAGCCATAAACAATATAAAAGTTCATTGACTAACATATCAAAAAACAATTCTGGAACACAACTGACGCTCCCCTTACTTCACGTTTAGGCTCGATTTCCGCCGCTCACTAGGGTCCGGGATTTCCTCTCGGGGAGAAAAGGCCTGAACCCTAGTGAGCGGCGGAAATCGAGCCTACTTCACGTTGGGCTAGCACAGAAATGTTATGTTTTACTGTTGGGAAGGGGGTTATTAAGTTTTTGGTCTTTCAGGGTGGGCCCTTATTCAAGGTGGGAGGTTAATCGAATAAAAACGGTAATAGATATCCGCTCTGGTATAAGCATTTTAACCTTTCTATAATTATAACCTGCACCTTGCTTCGTACTTTTATTTATCGTATTTTTTATGCTACACTCACATATTATATTAGATCGACACACACTTAAAACTATCAATATTATTCCTACCGGTACTGGAGACATCCTTGGTCGGAGTACCAGTTTTGACTGATTCATGGTCTTGTGGTCTCATGGTCGTGGTGTACTGTTTTCCTTTAAAGCAAAGACCAAGTTAACTTAATATAATAATAATAATAATAATAATAATAATAATAATAATAATAATAATAATAATAATAATCATAATCATAATAATAATAATAATAATAATCATAATCATAATAATATCTAATACTTATATTGCGCGTTTTTCTATAAAATACTCAAAAGCGCATTACAATATTATTAATAACTAAATTAAAAACCAGTAAATTTACCCAATAAAATTACAATATTTAAAAATAAATAAATAAATAAATAAATAAGCTATTGTAAACTAAATCACACTACACCATGTGCCAAACACCACACACTAACCTTTTCTAGAACAGTATGTATTACGATACAGTAATGAAGCCCAGGAAGGTAACTGGTACAGACTATGACACCAAAGCACCGACTACAGTACAGTACAGTGGAGTGTGGTGCACATGACGGCAGTGCAATTCAGTGCCGTGCCGTATAGTAAAGTGCAGTGCAGTCTAATACAACACCGCACAGTGCCGTTCCGTGCAGTTCAACGCAGTCCAACTACAGCAAGTACAGCCGTAGCATAGCACACCACAGTATAGCTTGCACAACAAGCGTTACCGTTTTAATTTTTGTTTGTTTGACCGCGCGGAAATTGCACCATTTCACGCGCATCCTGAAAATATGGAAATCGAGTTTTTAGTGCAGAACCCTCCACAGTACAGTAAACGTACTGTACTACCTTGTTGAAGTGCAGTTCAAATGCCTAGAGGGTCAGGAGACTAAGCAAACGAGCAGACTCAGAATTGTGACCTGTTTTTTTTGTGCATGCAATGCTTACTTACCTTCAATCACCTCCAACTGAGTTTCTTTAATGTCGTGGCTTTCAAAGTTATTGAAGACAAAATACAAGGAGTAGTTCCCACTATCTGCCATTGTAATGTTTTTTATCTTCAGCATCATATGTGATGTGTTGAATTTCTCAAATTCTGTCTTCTTTAGGCAGAACTGCTCTAAGTCAGCGTAATAATCAGAGCACTTATATACCGAACCAGGATCCCTTCCAAGGGACCCAAACATCAAGTTGTTTTTGCAAACCCGATATCCACTGAAGTCATTCAGGGACTCTCGTGGTGTTCGTTCAAACAAAATCGTTATTGTTTCTCCCGCATAACAAGTGATCCATGATGTATCCGCGGCATCAGAAACGGCTGTGAAAAGAAATTTACACAACTGTTACATGTATAATTCAATAAATTCAACTTAAAGTTCAAACCATTACCACAATACTGATTAAGAGGCATGGCTGAACAAATACATTATGGAATAAATGATGGCCACTCTTATTTTTTCAGTTAAACAGGATTAGTTCATGTACAAATTTAATTGTTGTATCAGCTATAATCTTCTCCAGGATGCAACCGGCTGACGCTTCTCTCGCCCACTCCAAACTCCTTCATGGCAACACAGTACTAACTCAACCGATTCACAAAAAGGATAAACCTATGCTATTGTCACTTTTACTGTAATTATTTTTGCCCTTTCCGTTTTATTGTATACAATTTATTATTTTTGAATTTAATATCTATTTTACATTTCTAAAATACTGAAATGCTGAGGGGTCAGAGATTAACTCCACGGCCATATTGTGGGTTTGTTCAGATTGCTCAATAGTGTCATTTTGCTTACATACATACATACATACATACATACATACATACATACTTTATTTATTCCAGAAGCAGACTATATATACAGATAAACTAAGAAGAAAAGTACTTCTAGAGATCAGTGAGGAAAATGACTCTGCAATGTTCTGATTAAGTCAATAAAAATGTTTTACTTTTCACGACATTTACAGGCTAAGATAATATGAAGTCGTGCTCAGCGGTATTCACAGCAATAACAAAAGAACAATCATAGAACACATTGCGAGATCGCGTGACATAACTGATTTGCACAGACTTAAATTCTGATGCAATGATTCGGCATAGACAGACAATCCACCAACAAAGTACACTTGGCAGAAAATCTAGAATCAGGAAAATTGTAGAAATTTGGCCGCCCACTTCTAGTTATTTGATGTGCCCTGTGATAGGCTTGTGGGAGGTAACACAACTAACAGGAAAATCCAAAAATTTATCGCAAGTTATATTTGAACGATTTTGGAATTCTGGCTTGAACTCGTACTCTTTCAATTATTGCCAGCAAATTCTCTCTCCAAGCCGGATCACAAAAATTTCAATTTATACTTGATTTGTAGTCGGCTTTATTCTCGGCCTGTTGCTTCGCTTAATCTTTGCCTCGTCAATCTTGTCGAGCGTAGAGAAGACTTGAAGACATTTGATTTGTGTTAAACATTTCTTTCATTAACTTGCGCTTAAATTGACACCCAGTTAAGTATTGTCAACATTTGATCTCAGAGTGGTAAGTACATTGCTTTTTATAGTTATAAACGTAGGTTTCAAAGTAGTTCTCGCCTGAGCCAAATGAAGGCCCAAGGCAAAGTCCACTTGAGCGGCGTCTCGGTTCGCTTACAAGTATAAAGCACCGAGCTCGGCAAGCTGTGAAAAGTTCTGCTCGTGCACAAAGTAACAAATAAAAATCAATAACTTACCTTGCGAGAAAATTCCCAACCAGCAGATCAAAAGATTTATTGCTTCCCGATAGAACTTCCAATCCATACTTTCAGCGGGTAAATATTATGTTGTTGCGCAATTAACACAAGCACGTTCCAAGATTTCCGGCAATGATTTCATAACAAAACAATGACTTTACAATTCCTTTGTTTTCTTTGTTTTCATATTTTTAGTAACATTGGCTACTTTTGCATTATGCGTTCTAATGAGAACGCCACATCGAATTTGAGGGACTCATTTGATCTGGCTCGGTATTTGTGTCTCCGAACGTCACCAGGGAAATCAACTCACGAAAAATCCGGAAAATAAAAGGTTCTATTTGCGCCATTAACGATACAAACGAAGAATGCGGAATTTTCT
>NW_028145589.1:10000-47500 GCF_977016875.1 Pavona decussata
AGTGTAATACAAAAGAAGAACTTAGAAAAATTGGTCAATTTGTTCAAGCTCCAGTCCATTTCCATCGTAGCATGAGCAGCCAAATATAATTAGTAGTAGTTTCTGTGCACTAGTAGGATTATTATTAACAAAACCGAACCATTAAGTTGACGATCCCATCGATTAAATACGTTTTCTGGCACGAAAACAAAGGGACAAAAAAATATCGGCTATATCACTTTTTTTTTACCTGTATCTTGTATCGATTCTTGTTCATCGTCAACAGTAACATTAACCTGTATGCTGTCTTCTCCAGCCAGGTTATACGCCTTGCAAAGATACACTCCACTGTCATCTTTCGTTACTTGTCTCAAGACCAGAGTTTGATTTTTTATAAGTCTTCCATTCCGGCTCCATGTGAGTTGTGGGTCAGGTAGTCCCTTCGCTTCGCATTTCAAATCCAAATCGGCTCCAGTCCTTAGATAAATGTTTCGTTTTAAGGGGCTGGTAATTTCGGGTGGATCTGTTTGTGAGCAATAATGTGAAAGAGTTTTAAAGAAGAGCTTTTTAAATTTTTAAAAACTTCACATATTTTTTATACACATAATCAAGAATCGTGAGAACATTTACCAGTGTTGCCACGAAAAGTGTTATAAACCTATTTTAAGAAATACGAGGGAATATGATCGGAATGGACGGACAAAGGATATACACAAATCCACCTACGGGCTGGAGTAGCTGTGATTTTGAAGGAAAATACCAAATCGATCTTGCTCTTTACCTGTGCAAAATGCTTCATGACCAGTTTCATGTCTCTTCTATGAGCTTTAATATTATACAAAACTTATTACCGTGCAGAAGAAGCATAACAACGTCCGTCAAGGGATTGCGGGCCAGCCCAAACTCAACTTGAAGTGCATATTGTTTCTCATCCAACGCGCTTATATTGTGAAGCATGAATGCCACTTGTAGATGAGACATGTCAAACTTGCAGCTTACTTTGTCCTCCAAATTTGGTTTAGTCAACACTTGTCCTCGTTTGGTGATAACCATAAGTTTTGGCATAATGTATCCCGTAGCTTTCCAGATCCCAAAAACCACCTCATCTACGCTCTCATTCCAAGTCCTTCCCGGCTCCAGTGTGAATGTCCAGTTAAATGTTATGTCACCGCCGCTTGTGCCAATCAAGGGACGGCTTGGCTTTGAACTAATCGTTGGACGCTGTTGCTGGTATGACACTAACGAGTTGAAAAAAAGAATGGAATGGGAGGATGTCATAAATTTTTGTCCTTAAAGGCTGGTTAAATCTTAGGGAAAACAAAACATGACAAGAAACTTGCGTGTAAACCCTATTGTACGTGAGTAATCAAAACTTAAGGGCACTGCGCCTCAGCTATGGTTAGGTTCTGCGTGACGGTATACGAGTAAACCAGCCTTAATCGTACCATCTCAGGATATTAAAGAAAGCTAGCTCCACTAGCTGAAAGTAATATGTACCTAAACTCTGTTTCGATGTGACACAGTGCCGTATTTTCAGTTAATCTTTGTGGCACATAATTCGGTCACTGTCTCAGCAATTGCTAGGGTTTGTAGAAGAATTCAAGATTCCCGGATATTCCTCAGTTCTACGTTCCAGATTCCAGGATTCCTGTTATTACGTCGGATTCGTTGAATAAAATAAACAATGATGGAAATCTGCCAAACTCTTTAAGTACTAGACTGCAAGCAGTCCCTTTCTGGATAGTCGAGAGGTTGCGCGAAATAGCCGAGCGCGAAAAAACCCTTTCTGGATAGTCGAGAGGTTGCGCGAAATAGCCGAGCGCGAAAAAACTGGAGCAAACGAGCGGAGGGGGGCTTGGGGAAAGGCGTGAAAAAGTCAGTCTCTTCTCGTTTATTTCTCCTCGCTCCAGTCTCGCTGCGCTGTGAGCGCATCATCTCGACTGACCAGAAAGGGACTGCTTGCAGTCTACTGAGAAATCCACCTTGTTTATTACGAATAGCCACTGTGTTTCAAATTAGCGTAACTCGAACAAAACAGCCACCTCGACCGTTATAATTTAAATTGTCTGTTTTACCGTACCACGAGTTTTTTTTTTTGTCCTTTGTTGAAATCTTCTACCTTGAAAGGAGGACATAATTCACATCCGTCAAGAAACGATTCCATCGCTGTATGATCTAGCCTCACACGCAGTCGTTTTAAGGGGACTCGTATTACCTCCTCCCCACAAGTGGGGAGGAGGTAATACGAGTCCCCAAAAAACCCTGCGTGGGAGGCTACTGTATGATCCTTCCTCCTTAGGGAAATAATCATGTCTGTGCTTTTGTATTTTTTCTCTCTCTTCATGTGTTGCTGCCATTTTCTTTCTTTCTTACGTTCCTGAACTCACTTGAATATACTTCTCATTTGTTCCTCTGCCTCGTCTGTTTGCCGACGATATTAACAAAACAGGATGTCTTTCACTTTCACTTGGCGACGTTGCTGTAACTGTATAACGAATTGCACGAGGCGATTCTTGTAAATAGAAGACTAGCTTATTTTCTCTAGAACTGTAGTGATCGCATTTTCGCATGCCTTTAAACACAGTTAGGTCTTTGGTTTGTGGCTCTTTCCTATTTAAGGCTGAGTGTTATAGGACAACTAAGTAGTACTTCCGGGTTTTCAGTTCGTCGCTCGAGTTTTCTGTTTTCAGATTACTGTGGCACTAAATTTACTCACAGTGTCAGTAAAAATGGTCCCAGAAATCACCCCAAATTAAACAAATATCAAGCAACATATTACACTTACCTGAGATACACAGAGCCAAAACAGCAAAAATTGAAAACATCGTCAGTGAGTTGAAGACAAATGTTTTCACCGATCGATGGACGGTTGGCACGGCTGCCTCAGCTAAATTTTATCAGCAAGTATTAATACTGTTGATTATGAACAGGACCGACAAAATCGGAAGGAATCCACTCCGATTTGGTTCGAAAGTTGGGTACGCGCTTTGAATAAAACACTTAAAAGACCCCGTCTTCAGTTCCGAGAAACAGGTATAATTTTCTTATTTCTTAGAAAATAGATTCCAAGAATATTGATTTCATTGTTCATTGTTTATGGTTCACGCTCTTTGAAAACATCACGTGTTTGGTGACGTTATAAATTATGCGAGTAACGTGTTTACCATTTCTAACCATCTGGTATCACTTGCACTGACGCTTTCGGTCAGCTAGAAATTATGTCGGTCAAAAAGATTCGGGAGGGGGGAGGGGAGGGAAGAGAGAAAGCTAAATAAATCGAGGGGGTACTTAATATTAAGTTTTTCTTTAAATGAACTGCTTTAATTATTTTGGCAGTCCTTATATGGAGAAAAATTAATTTACAATACTGATTGTCCATGCAAACGCAAGCACGTGGAGTCAGAAATAGCTTGAATGACTCAACGGAGAAGAAACCGTTCTCCTATGTTGATGCCAGTGTACTTAAAGGTAAAAAGATTACAAAAGTGACAATAGAAACAAGCTTTCCTTTAGATATTCGTATTATTTAAGACAATGAAGCGGACAAAAGCAGTGGGCGACTATATTTGGGAGAGGGTGATTTTTGGAGTGTGGACACCTATTCGCGGAAAGACGGCAAATCAGTGCTAAGCCGACGTGTAGCTGGACAAAAAACTAGACAGGATATAGGTAAATAAATAATAATTAGTAATTTTATGTGTCAGTGTCGATGAATTAAGTCTTAGTAGACTAATAACTTTTAGTTACTTTCGTTTCTCTGCATGATAATTTGGGGGTAAAAAATATAACGTAAAGAAAAAGTAAAATCAAACCTGGAATGAAAATAAATAACCATTTATATTTGTAATTTTTACATTTATACTTATATAACTTACCACCAAACGATATAACAGTCAATTTAATGCAAGATAGCAATCCACCGAAATGTGTTCCTTAGTACTGAGTTTAAAAGAGTTCCGGTCCCTGAAAACTGAAAAGTTAACCTTTATAACAGTTCTAAGAAAATAACTCAGTTATCAGACAATCAGTTTCTCAGTAGACGCATGGAAGCTGTAAGTAAGAATTGATTTTTTAAAGAGGGCATAAGATCATGTTCACAAACAAGTAATTCAATAGCATTACAAAAAGGAAGCCTTTCCGAGAACTTGATGTCAGGCAAACCGGCTCTACAGTCAAGTGTTTTACTGCAAACAAACATCAAAACAAAACATCTCTGATCGAAATAAGCTCCCAGAAGTCTTTCGCTAAGAGTCTAAGACTGTTTTCAATGCCAGTTGGGGACGTTTGAGGCCTTCCCTCCCAGAACCCGTGTTTAATGAGTGCAGCAGCTCTTGTACGCATATCCAATTCCGTCAACATTGCTTGCGCATTGGAGACGATGCGTTGCTTTTGCAGCAATGTCTTCTTTGTTTTGTTTCTTCTTGCAATGGAGGACTGTCTGACTTCAGGTAAGAATGTTTTCCCAATCGGCAATCCTTTAATTGTAACAAAGTCTCATCTGCATATAAACAAAAACCGTTTTAAAATAGTTATTAATTTTCGCCGATGGCATTTCGTCATATTTATCATGTGAAATAACAGTAGGTATATTTAATATGACTATTGTTTATTTGTTTGTTTGGAGTACGTTGTGTAGCAGGCAATTTCATATAAAAAGAATTACGATGAAACTTTAGACTTAAGTCAGTAAATCTCTTACTCAGCTCGTGTTACACTTCAGTTCCCATCAGATTGGCTGATGAGCATTGTACTATTAATAATATTGAGCTGAATAACAAAGTTATCATGTGGTGGGCCCGGGGGGGTACTCCTCCGAATTCTTGGTGGGGGTGTGCCGCCCGGGTCTTCAAATCCCGACCCTATTCCAGACCTAAAAATGCCATTTCCCACACCCGTTTTCAGACCTGACCTCTAAAATTCATACCCGTTTTCAGACCTGATAATTATGCATCAGTGCCGAACGGAAGTTGACGCAAGGAGTAAAACTAAGCTGGACTGACATAGTTTATCTATTTCTTTTTCTCGCTATCAGTTAGTCGTTCCAGTTACGTACTGAGAAGAAAAGTATGTTTGTAAGCTTTCGTAAATGTTCCCCGCCCCAAAAACGCGACCCGATTTCAGACCGTAATTGTCAAAATCTATACCCGTTTTCAGACCAAAACGGCTCAAAAACCATACCCTTTGGGGCGGCACATACCTATATACCTTATATAGGGGAGTACCCCCCCCCCCCCGGGGTGGTTGGTATCTTTACCCCGTTTCAGTTCACCTTGTACTGTTTGTTTTCTTTCCTCATGACCTACAATCATTATCACCACCAACACCATCATCATCTTTAAGTAAACTTTCTCTAAAAAGAAACGCATTTTAATGAGATGGACGACAGCATCCTTGCTACGATGGACACTTCTCTTAGTTGGTCGCCACCTTCTAACTAAAAGGGACTATTTAATTCCGCTTAAAGGAGGGACGAAAATCCCTTTACGACAGACGCCTCTCCCCAGTCGGCCACATTGAGTTGGTTGCTCATATGCCCTAAAGGGCATCTGATCTTATTTTATTTCCTTCTTGGTTGGGCCATTCTCTTTGATTAACAACGCGTCCAGTAAGCTAAGAGAAGAACCTTTTCCCGAAACAAGCAAGCATTCATCAGGATAGGAAACACTTGTTTTGACTGAAACAAGAGACTAACTGAATGTATCGGCCTCTTGACCCCGCTTTTTCTCAGAAATCCTAATGTTGTGAAGCTTAGTAAGGGTGTGTTTTTGACTGTAATTTCAGGATACAGTTGTTATTTCCTTTCTAGATACTTTTGATGGATATTTTCCAGACAAAGGTTTAGCCAAAATGAAGTGTCCAGATTATTTGACATTTTCATGTTAGTTAAAAATTAGAGTTAACAGCTGTGCTGTGGACAGGTTTGCCCACTTCCTTTAACCTTGGCTTGGTCCACCTCGAAGGTTAAAATCAAGGCAAAACACTTAAGCATTTTATCAGCCTGATTGGCTTTCCCTTTCTATCTATTTTCTTAGAACAGTTGTGTTGTTCTTTCCTGTTAGTGTATTTTGGCAAAACCAATTCTTATCTCTGGTTGGGACCATCTGGCGTTGGTTGAATTACAGTCGTAAACATGTTAACGGCACACCATAAATTAAGGCGTGATTTGAGTGATACTTGTAAAAAAAAGATGATGAATTGAGTAGAATTGAGGCAGTAGAATTGATGTAGCGAAGAACCGGTCCTTAAAGAATAAAGAAGAGCTACAAAGATTCCTGGTGCCTCTCTGCTGAGTCAAGCGAGTGTCTTACATATTTGGTGGAGAGACGGACATCCCTTTAAGACAGACGCCTCTCCCCCCGTCGGCCACATTGAGTTGGTTGCTCACATGCCCTAAAGGGCATCTGAGCTTAGTTTATTTCCTTCTTGGTTGGGCCATTCTCTTTGATAAACAACGCGTCCAGTAAGCTAAGAGAAGAACCTTATAACCTTATAAAAGAGAAACAAGCAAGCATTCATCAGGATAGGAAACACTTGTTTTGACTGAAACAAGAGACTAACTGAATGTATTGGCCTCCCGGGATTGGCCTCTTGACCTCACTTCTTAGAAATCCTAATCAGTAAGGCGTTAGGTTCTTGGAAAACAGTTTAAAAATAAACTCTTACAAGTTCACTGTTGCATTTCCAGTATTCTATTTTCCCGTATTTTTCTTCACAGGCTCTATTACTTTGAGTTTATAATAACAGACGTCCTTACAGGCGCGAGATAGTCTTACGGGCAGACTAACGCCGGATTGAGTCCCAGTCACAAACCACTGTGGCGTTACAACTCTTGTTGTTTACTTTGGAACTAAAGAGGTTCTGAGTTGCTATTACTCAGACATCACTAAAACGTTTAATTAATTGAAAGCAAAACAACGTTTTATAATGGGATACTGGTGTAGCTTCATGGTGATGACTCTTGCTCTGAGCGGCATTCTTCCTTCAGCAAACACAAGTAAGTAATACATGGCTAACAATCATTAGTAACTCTGGCGTATAGTAATAACATACGGATATGGATGTAATTTGCACGCCTCTGTGAGACGCCGCTCATCCTGCAGTCTCCAGGACTTTTCTAGGCACTTTTGCTTTCTAGTTTTTGGCCTGGTGATATAATGATGATATTGTGTAATTAATGTTTCTCGATTTGCAGCTTAATAAACTTGCAAAAGTTCATTTTCAATGTTCTTGGCAAGTTGTTCTGCACTTCTAGTCTTAACTTCCTTAATTTACTTTCACTTTGGTTCTGAGAAAATATTTAAGCCTTGTAACTTTTAAATTAGCTATAAAAATGTCTACACCTTTATTCCTATAGATGCTGCATTGAGGCCTTTTTTCACGGCGTAGTTTGTTTCATCAGGCTTAACCCAGTTTTCCCTGGCTATCTTTTTTGCGATCACCGTTTCTACAAACTGTTCTTCCGTCCAACTAAGAGAGCTTTGCTATGTATAAACTCGTGTACCCAAAAAGCTAATTCCCTTTTACTCCTAGTTAATTATAAGGTCGGTTTACTAAATTTTTTCAATCTGCTTATTGAGGACTTGTTTTTACGTGCGAACACACCGGAAAGAATACAATAAGCTCAAAATGAGCTCAGTCATATAGGCATCTAACAATGTTTGTGAGACTCATCCTTTTGTGCATTGCGTGTCCCCGGCGTGTAATCAAGGGCACACTTTGAGTTTGTTAGCTACAAATTTATAGCGTAAAAGAATAACTGGTTGTAATGTTAAAATTGAATAATCGGCTTTGGCCTTTGCCTGCACGAAGTTAGAGCTTTATGTTCTTTTTAAAATGTAAGAAACTCGATTCTTTGTGTTAAACCTTTCTACTTTCTTTCTACTTCCTAGTAGTGTTATTTAGTCACATATCGTATATCGTATATGACCAAAGGTTACTAAGTAGAAGTATAGTCACACAAAGATTGTAGAATAACTTCACGATTCTGAAAGTGTTGATAAAAAAAAGTCAACGTTATTCCAGGAGGATTACAAAAGAATACTTTTAAGACGTTACCAAGTTCAAGTGGCTGCGTGACGTGCGCTTTTGAACTTGTACGAGAGCTGGGTGGCGAACGCTAGAATATAGTGCGTCACTCTAACCGATAGCCTCCAACGAGGACCGGTTTTTGAGGGGCTCGTATTACACTCTGTTATAAGAACGTCTAATTTTGGAGCTGAGGCTGAACGTTCTTATATTTTTTTGCGATTTGAGGCTGAGAACGTTCTTAAGATGTTCTTAAATTACATGGTATACACTAAATGTATTTCAGTAAATCAATGCGGGCGTGACCAGGAAACCTATCAAAGTGCATTGCCTGCTGAGATATGGTAGCAAGAAAACTGCTGATTATGACAAACCGAGATGTGTGTCACCATTGCTAATGTTATACAAAACATGCCCTTAAGTATTTTGGTTAATTTACATTTGTTACCCTGATTTTATATACAGATTAGCAAAATAAAAGCGTTCTTAATCGACTCTCAGCCTGAGGAATGTTCTTGATACGTTCTTAAAATTTTGGTCAATCTCAGCCTCAACGTTCTTATAAAAAGGGTTCTTATAAAAAAAAACAGAGTGTATTTGTGTGGAGGAGGTAATACGAATCTCCTAAAAACGACTGCGTGCCGAGGCTATGTAACCGAAAGCACTTAAATAAGAAGCTGTGAATTCAAATATTTTGCGTTCTTACAGTGAGCAAATTCTAAAACTCCCGGCATGTACATCTAGACTGTTAACTCCCTCACCGTCTAAAATGAGGGTTAGCTGAATCTATTACCCAACTATCCATGGGTTGTGGCTTCTGGTTGTGTAAAATTAATATGTTTTCGTAAATAGATTGTTGTTGTCGTCTGAAACCATTTGTACCATGGAAGTCATTAAAATGTATGGTTTCCCTAACAGGAGACCGGCAAAGAATGATCTCTACTCCAGATAAGCCTACACGGGTCTTCATTGGTGAGAACGTTTCTTTGGTTTGGCGTTACTATCAACCGGCACATCTTACTCTGGTCGAGGTTGTTTTCGGTCACTGGCGCAGCACAGGTTTTGTTTATCCTAAACTTATGGTCGTCAACGGTTCAACAGGAATTTCCAGTGTGAACACACGTCACCAGTCCTTTATAAGCTGGGCAGGAAACCTGACGTCTTCATTGGTTGTGTTTATTTTGCACAATGTGCAGCCATCGGATGATAATGTGGAATTTGGGATGCAGGTGGAATTTGGGCTTGCACATAACCCGCTGACCGATATAGTGCGGCTTCAAGTGGAGGAAAAGCGTAAGTGATACCATTTCGGACGTGTTATGGTGATGGTGTATGCTTTGAATTGAGATTTATCATCATTTTAATGTTTATGTTTTTTTTAGAAAGTATCACCCAAACGATTGGTACTATGTAGGGTCAGTGTACATGACGTGGAGTTTGTATTGCTGTATGATTGAGTTCAGTCATTTCGTGAGATTGAGTTTAGTTAAAACAAGATACCTGTTGCCATGTGCATGAACTGTCTCATGAGAGAATAGGAGCACATTGCACGTTTTCTCTTCGTGATATAGTACCCAGTCTTTGTCAAGTGTTGAAATCAATGTATTTAGATCCTAATTTAAACTGTATTGATGACCTCTGTACTTTCTAGCTGTCGTAGATCTTCCAAGAATCACGCATATCACCACACCTCCTCTTCTAAGGATAGGGCAAAACGTGAGCCTCAGGTGCACGGCCAGCGGATTATCTCTTCTCAACGTCACGTGGTACAAGGATGGAGTCGGGGTTGCGACTAACCATGGTAACGGTACTTCTGAAGCGGTGTTTAGGTTGTATAACATCACGGTTCAAGACTGGAGCGAGTACGTCTGTGTCGCTAAGAATGCAGTCGGTGAAGATAGGAGAACGGTTTATCTCAGAAGTAAGTTGTATTTGTTGGTATTCAAATGAATTGCTGGTAGCTCATTATCTATTAGCATTCTTCAGATAACAATCGTACTGGTTAGTTACAGGCGGATAGGGTGTTTTATATCAACCAGAGATTTTTCCTTCCACTTTTAAAGAATTTTTAAACGTTGTACTTTGCAGTTTCTAGTCGAAGATCCCAAAGCATTTGTTGATCCGATTTAAAAACGTGTGAAATATAAAAACTTTACTCTCAGATTTTTGTTTGTTGTCCAGTTAAGAGATGAATTTGCTTGGGTAATAATTGTTAAGGGAAAACTAACTTCCGAACAGGGTTTCCTGAACTCTAATGTGCAAACATGTATAACAACGTAAAAGGCTGCGCGTGTCTTTATTCAAGTCGCGGCCATTTTGAAAAAAAAAAAAAAAAAAATGGGACGGCCATGAGGTAAAATTTCACGAGTATTGGGAGCGAAACACCGTCCGGAACTTTTTGTTCCCTGTCCACAATCAGAAACACTGAAGCATATCGGACGTTCCAGACCTCGCAGATTCCCTTTTCCATTTCGCTTATCTCAACAAGTCTTTCTTAAATGACGTGCCCATAAAATCTACACACATTTCCAAAAAATACTTATTGTGTTATCTATTAAGATCAGTGATATATCCTGCTTGAATGACTGATAACCATTTTCTTTTTGTGCTCTAGTTCTCCCAGCAAGTCCAACCATTCTAAACACAAACAATATAGCATACAATGCCAGCTGGGTCCTGAGGTGGTCAGCGGTCTACAGCGAAGGACGTTTAGTGACGTTATATACAGTCTGGCATCGTGTTGTGCACGTGGTTAAAGACAACGTCACACGTAAGGGACCATGGTTACCGCAAAATGTCACGGGATTTATGTACCACAAAGAACTTGCCGCTGACACGCGTTACATGTTCGCGGTAACGGCTTGGAGCAGATGGGGCCAGAGTTTATTGGAAAATGACAAAATATTTTCTCTATCAACGGATTTCAGACTGACACCAACGATTACTTTTCAAACAGGTAAGAGCTGGAGCGAATCCGCGAGAACCAAATAAAGGACCGTGAGGATTTCTTCAATTGTTAGAGAATTTACGTATTACAAGACCGAATCTTTTCTCTTTGTCACCACGTAAGAAGATTCCGCTACTGATCTTAGCAATGTGCTGGAAGAATGCCTCACATGAAAGGAGTAAATAATCTGCCTGGTCACGAAAGTTCTTGTAACCAGTGATTAGGGAATTCCCCAAAATCATGAATTTTGCACGTTATAGAGAAATAAAACAGTAACAAAAGAAAGTACGGCTCAGTAGCTTTCATTGGAATGGCCCACTTTAGTTAGTTACAGCAAACAAAATAAACTCAGTAAAAAGTAATAACTGAACATAATGCTGATCCAAGGTTTAACTCTGTGCAGGAGAGCGATGATTTTCTCCCCTCGAGCTTGCATTTGGCTTCTTCTAGCGATGCATATGGTAACTGTAGAGATTGTCGTTTCCCATAGAATATACTTAGCTGGATATTACCAATCCTTGATTGAATTGTAAGAAGGATCCAGTGGCACTAACATTTTTTGCTCTACTTTTTTTTTTTCATGTTTTCAGTCTCAACAGAGCCTGACACATTGATATCGCCAACATCCAAGCGAAACAGGAATGTCCATCAAAACAAATTTAGCATTATTTTGGGGATACTTATAGCTTTAGCCGCGATAATCTTCCTTGTGGGCGGAATTTGCTTCGCACGCAAAAAAAGTGGCGAAAAAGAAAAACATAGAAGTAAGTAAACTATTGTGAAGAATCCACCTCTCGGGTCACGAGGAAGTCAAACTCACAAGCCTCCATGTTTTTATTACTCGCACCAAACGTCGGGCGTTGCAGTCGACTACCTATTAGGGGTAGACACAGGTCCGCTACACTATTGCATTCTCTGATATCCTGGCTAGGTTTACCGTGTAGTTTAGTAGTGTTCCAGCTATCTCATACCCTGCTTTGATCTGAAAGTAGCCCGCTCGCCACGGAGGTTAATGAACGGATAAAGGCGTCATTCAAAGCTGCTCCAATTGAACTTCTTCTCTTTGTAGTTGGAATAGAGCGTAGCTAAGAATATATCTGACTGCTCGGAGTCACCAGTCCACGGGTAATTCATCGCTACGATCCGCATGAAAATCCCATCGACCAGATATGTGGTCAAACGAACGTAATAGGGTGGTTTTAAATTTAGTGTCGAAAGTAATTCACGCTTTCTCGTCTTTTACAAGGCAGAAAGAGCATAAAGATCGTAATTAAATGAAATTACTATGCTTTCTGACCGATGAAGAACGAAACTGCGCCTTTTTCTCAACCAATTATTCGTTTCAAGTTCTTATTGGTTTATCAAATTTATTCACATTGTTTGGGTTTGTTGTGATTTGTTGGAATGCTTTAGGTTGAAAATCGTTCTTTGTGGCTTAATGTTGCTCATAGTGATGCTGATCCATACTAATCCTTTTTTTAATCATATTTGTGAGACATAACCCTATGTGATGACTTATTTATACTCACATTCAACAGGTCAGCAAGACATCAGAGGGTATGTCATTTTATTGATTGATTTATTGATAATGTTTTTTGCAATTACAAATGCATACACTACCCGTATGTATAGTAAATGCTAATCGAGGCGGGTGTAGTGTGACAAATATGTTTTAATATCACAAATTAGGTTAACTTAATACGTGAAAAGTAGTACAAAAATAAATAAATGAAGAATAAGTTATTAAAAAGGGTAAATATCAAAAGTTATCTAACCAATGGTAATAGAGGAAAAAACGGATACTAAAATATACCAATAATTCTTCCTTGGCTAGATGCTTACGGGAATAAAACAATAGAAATTACATTGAGGTTCAGAGATGGCAAAGTTTGATATGTATTGTATCGAATGAATAAAGACACTATTATTATTATTATTATTATTATTATTATTATTATTATTATTATTATTATTATTATTATTATTATTATTATTACCCTTAAGCCAGCGACACGCGACGATGTGTCAGTTTTGAAAACTCATGTGATAAAATCGCCCAACCTGATTGGTTGGCTTTACTGGCGATTCGCAGCAATAAACGTAGAAAGTCGCGGGAACGGACACACTTGGCGAATATAATTGCCGATATCTGACATGCCAGATATCAGCGATTCTATACGCCGATCGCGGCGATCGGCGAAAATAGGAATCGCTGCACCGGCCACACCTAGCAATTTTCGCCGATCGCGGCAATCGCCGTATAAAATCGCCAAGTGTGTCGCTGGCTTAAGCCTCCTTGCCAAGCAAGAATTTTAACATATCGAAATTGGCCTTTTGATATTTGTCAAAAGATGAGATACGTATACATTTCATCAGTTCCTTCACAAGTTGTTCTTCAACCACTCTATCACCAAACGTGAATGACATTGACATATCATACTGATAATTTGACACAGGAATGTTTTTTTTTTTCTTTTCAGAACAACTAGACCGTCGTTTGCATCTCAAGTGAATCCCACGTTCGAATCGGTAAGCGCCTTAACAGTTTATGATTTAAAAAAACCCCTTCTTTCGAAAAAGGTTGTTTGCGTTTTAAAATCAAAACCACAAGCTACCACAGTGTTACCTGAATTCATTGTTAACACAAATTTCCCCTTTTCTGAAGATAAGGTGGTGAACACATGCAGTTTTTAACTTGTGATATGTTAGAAGCTTACAACTTATTACAATCACTTGAAATGAAAGACATATTTATTGCAGCAGGTTCAAGAGCCAGTGGACGACAGACGCTCTGTGATGCTATCAGTATCTATAACAAACAACGCAGAAGCCTCCTTGGCTGCAAACCAACCCCCAACACCAATAACAAACGTGCAGTACTACAACAAACCAAGCACTGGCAGAAGCTTTCTGTTGACTTCATTCCGACCAGACCAAAACGCCATCATACCTGGGCGTACCGCCAATAAGCAGCCCTCATCGATGAGCCGAACATTTGACCCTTACAGGGGTGGTGAGGGGAATAATCAGGATGACGAGATTGGCTCTTCTGTTACCTTCGACGTAGAGAATCATGTTGCCTTGGAAACAAGCATACCTGGCGCAGGCCACGAGGCAACCATTCAACAGCTGGATCAGAAAACGGAGACAAACACTTTGAGAAAAGATGAAGTTGTAGCTTGCACATGCCAAGAAACACAATATTCGGAAGATTACCTTCAACCAGTGGAAAGTGAGAATTTGCAAGACAAAAAAAGAAACAGTCCCAGGTTATACAACAGAAAAGCTCAAACCTTAACGCCTCGTCCTCGGCCAAAACCAAGGATGAAAAAGTTGGGAAGAGGAGAAACAGAGAAAATTCAACGCAAGGACTCTGAGTTTAGTGGACCAACCTTAAACCCACAATTGACTGATTTACGAGCCGACAATCCCCCAATTAGGGAAATGGACTTTGGCCAGCATTGTGCGTGCATCAACCCCCCTTACCAATCACACCGCATCAATCCTCAACTGAGAACCTTCCACGGGACTCGAATGCATGGTTATCAGAATGATAAATCCCCAATGACTCCTTACCAGAATGCAACGAAACAAAGCTCCCTGTGGCAGCCTCCGGGTAACCGCGAGTCACCATACACCTGCGTGAATTGCAACATCAACTGGGAGCTTCCTCCTGATCGTCTGTCATTATTTGAAAGAATTGGTGGTGGATCGTTTGGTCAGGTGTGGAAAGGAACGGCGTGTGATGTGATTGGTGCTAAAGGCTGGTCAGTTGTGGCTGTTAAAATGTTAAAAGGTAAGAATTATTGAAGTGACAAGTTACAGAGCTGATATAGTAATAACAAATTTATGGATAGTGCAACAAGATACAGAACTGATGTAGTAATTACAACACATGGCTGCATCAAAGAAGGATCGAAGATTAATAGCTGTGGTTTCCCTAGTTACTAAATCACTCCGATTGTCATTGTCTGGTTAGTGGCAAGGTCGCCTGGCTCAAAAAAAATCAAAACGTAGCCTCGCGGGATACAATTTAATAATGGTTGCCCTCGTGGACGGAATACAAAACAGTAAGTAAATTTTCACGGAGAAGATTTTCAGGAGAAAATATTACAATCAATCTAATTTTGAAAGCAATCCTAAACATTACAACTTTTTAAAAGTACAACTAGGCCCGTTTGGCATTTTACATCACGATGTAACTCTCGGAGTTTTGGAGCTTTGAAGAAATAAAGTTTCAGCATGTAGATGCTTGTTTTGTCTTTTTTCTGTGGCTTATAACAAAGCACTTTATATCCTTCTCCTGGAAAAATAGCTAGTTTTGTCTCCCTTGAGTCTTCATATTTCAGTCCCGAGGCGAAATACTGCTGGCAACCTATTTCCCTTCCCTCGGGATCAGAGTTGGGTAAAAGTATCTTATTTTCTAATTTACAGCATAAAAGTGTCACGATTCTCAGAAAAACACAGTTACAATAACAAAACTTTGTTTTAATAATTACAATGAAATGAGAATTGACATCTATTAATATATTGAAAGTAGTGCAATACCGCTTAGTGTCAAAGGAAACAACAGAAAGCATATCTAAGATAAGACGTTATGTTTGATTTATTTAAAGGGGAAGTATCATGGGGTTTTTGATATCTTTTGTTAAAAATCATAAATTAAGACCTTCAGTCAGCTGCCAAATAATTCTAGAATGACGAGAGGAAAGAAATCAACTCAGTTCTTGAAAGGAACAACCCGTGAGCTGTCCTAGCGCATTTTGGAAACAAAAATGCGAGAACTTCGGAAAAACATTATTTTAACATTTTTCAAGTTTCAATCCATACCGGCCTACTCTGTCTCTGGCCAGAGGCACTAATCAACAGTTTTATTGCGCTGGGGTGATAGTTTATAACAAACTTGACAATTATTTCGCTTTTCTGCTAGCAGAAAAAATTTTTTTGGTTTTTAAATGACAGTAAATTTGTGTGATATTTCCTCTTTAATTAGTACAAGAAACAAAAAAAAAGACGATTTAATAACTTCACGAGTTCGGTTCTATTTAAGAAGTTTCTCAGTTAAACACTGCTTTTATAGAATCTCTTGTAACCACCGCCATCTTGCCAGAACTTTTATCTGAATCATCGCTTAACCGTAAATTCTCACAGTCACTTAGACTACACTCAAGTGAAAGCAGCCATGAAGATTTCACTTTTGAGAAACTATCTCAACTTGAGATGCTTTCTGGAGATTTATTCATTGATTTGGATTAATTGATAGATTGATTGATCGACTGATTGATTGATTGATTAATTGATTGATTGACTGATTGATCAATTGATTGACTGATTAATTGAGTGAGTAAGTTTAACTCATTAACAGTCACATTTGCTTTGTAGAAAATTCTTCCAAGTCAGACCTTAGAGACCTGATGTCCGAACTGGACTTGCTCAAGAGACTTAAGCCTCATCCTAACGTCATACGATTGCTGGGTTGCGTCACCAAAGATGTCGTGCGATGCCGAGGAAAGCGAGAGTTCAGTAAGTCTGTTTGCTTTTTAAAAGGGATCGTATAAAAAGCAAAGTTACAAAATAAGAGAACTTTGATCTAATTTTTTAATCATAACCGAAGAATTTCGTAGTTTTCAGCAATCTGATCAATTAGTTCGAACTGCAGTATGCTCTGGTTAGTGCACTGTATATATATTAAGAGCGACTGATCACTAAGAACATCATATCAAATTTTTATCTAAAAAATAGAGTTCAGTAATAACTCTTTCATCAACTTCTGTTGGCAAGTAGGTGAAATATGAAATACGAACGGAGAAACTTAATTTTCTTAAAATTTTGCGATTCGAACTTTTCGCACCCTGGCTGTGCTCGAAACCCACTGGCAACATGGTGAACTGATTTTGCAAGATTTGCAGCTGTAAATTCTGGAGAATACAGATCATTCAAACCACCTATTTCGCTAGTTATAAAGAATGAACCTTTTCGTTTACAATGTGATGAATTGCAATCATAAGCTTTTATTACTGTAATAAGTCTGAGGGCACAAAGTTTATCTACTTTGAGCACTTATCACAACATGCAGGAATAAATTGCAAAAGTGGCTCGTCCTCACAGGCTCTTCTATATATCAGTGTAAAGTTCCATCCTTCGTCTACGAAAACCTGTTAAAATATTTGACCGCAATCCAGTTGCCGTTTCACAAGTGGGAGGTAAAAGTTGTGAAATTCGACTAACACGGCCACATTTCCATCGAACATCTCATCGACAAATGTTAGCAACTAACCAGGAAATGAGATAACTATCGCTTTGAAATTTCTCCACGAAGCAAGATTAAACATTTCTTACCAATTTGATTGTAATAAAAACGCTGGAATAGTTCCATCAGAGAAAGAGTCCATCACATTGAAGCGAATTCACTGTCCACTATTATGTTTTTACTTTTTGAGCCAATAAACGAACTGGTCAGCGGCTAAGAAACATGGTGGACGGTGAATTCCAAAGGAATTGAATAAGAGGTTCTTAGGGATAGTCGCTCTTAAAGCTACTAGTTTTCATTTTTAAAAGCTTAACAAAATGAAGCTTCTTAAATTATGCCTCATGCGCAGAGGATATGGAGATTAATAGGTAAAGCTCCATTCTCGTTTTTCTTTTCCCAGGGCCACCTCTTGTGATACTGGAGTTTGTCCCTCATGGCGATCTTCTTGGATATTTAAAGAAAAGCAAAGGAGAAAACGATAATTATTATAATTTGAGAAATAAAGAATCGACCCCAAGCAAAATAACAAAACAGCAGCTTTATCAGTTCGCGCGTGATATTGCTTGTGGAATGGAATTCATATCAGCTCAACAGGTATGTCGGCAAAAGTGTTATCGGATGTTTTCCATTAAGCAGTAGTTTCTCAAAAACGTAGTGATACGACATGAATATCTAAAACAAGTTGACTTATCGGCTTAGTTTTGTATAGTACCAGTGCAGCTATATTCGTCACTCATAGAAACTGAATCCTTGCCGGGTTTAATCCGTAGGTGGCAAAACTTGCAAGGTCAGGTCATTTGGCATATGGTCACAACTCCCGTGCAGAGCATAGTTGAATTGTATAGATCAAAATGATCAGTGAGGTTTTATCTCCTGTTATTTTACAGCTCATTCACCGAGATTTGGCGGCTCGGAATGTGTTAGTTGGTGAGGGCATGCGCTGTAAGATCACCGATTTTGGGATGGCGAGAGACCTGGGTAAAGCTGAAATCTACATCAGGAGATCGAATGTGAGTATTTGCACAGGCGCCATGGCTACCTACTTAACATTGAAAGTGAAAGTGAGAAGTGATCATCGCAGTGAATTTTCCAATTTATGCAATTGGAAATTGGAAGCCTGAAAAAAATTCAGGCTTCAACGGGATTCGAACCCGTGACCTCCGCGTTACCGGTGCGATGCTCTACCAACTGAGCTATGAAGCCACACATTGGGAGCAAGGTCAATTGTAGGTTCCCATTTTCCCGTGAGAGGAGTGAAACGATGTAAAGTATATGAAATAATTCATATATGCGATGATCACTTCTCACTTTCATCTATATCCGCAGTTCATATATGAATTATTTCATATACTTTACATCGTTTCACTCCTCTCACGGGAAAATGGGAACCTAAGTAGTAGAGAAATGAGCGTTCTGGCTCAGGGACACAGGGACACAGTGCAAACACAATAGCCAGGGGATTAACGTCATCAAAATTGATGACATCAACATCTAAAAATAGAATGTACGTTCTGAGGAAGGGACACAGGGACACAGTGACGTCACAATAGCCCTGGGATTAAGGTCATTAAAAACTGATGACATCATCATCTAAAAATAGAGTTAGAGTTCTGAGGAGGGGGCACAGGGACACAGTGACGTGACAATAGCTTAGGGATTAACCCCATGGTAGCATCATAGTTTTAAAAATATATACAAATGATGTCATAGAATTATTTTTAACCACAGCGATCTACAGATTTTTTTATTATAAAAGAGGAAAACATTTTAGGGATAAAACAGTATCTTGAACAAGTATAATAGGTTTTTTGAATTAATTTTTGGATACATGACATCATATAGTACATACATACATACTTAATTGTATAGCTCCCCTTTGGGGGCTCTTCCGCCATAGGTAAAAATAAAAATAATAATAACAATAATGAAAACGATTTACATTTGGATGATAAAACAGAGAGAAAAAAATACGATAATAAAAAATGCATGAATAAAAAAGATTCTTAAAAAGTCTTTTTAAAAACGCTAAGACTTTCCGAGTTATTGTAGATGTTTTGCTCCACGGAAGGCGAAAGCCCTTTGGCCAGTCACAAGCTCCAGGATCTACAATTTCTTAGCTAAAGAATCTGTATTCGGGAGTCTTCTGGGAACTTAATTTTCCGGAGATTTATACAAAACACTGTTCATGTAAGGTGTATTGATTGGTTTTGGATAACGGCACTTGTCATTGTTCTATTCGATGTTTTCTATATTTTCCCGAAAACTCAGAAATAATGAAGAAATATTTATCGTGTGTGTTTCTCGCCTCAATTTACTAAGCATCTTTCCCGCCTAATGACTAAAAAGTTTCGTTTCAGGTTGAGCTTTGTTGGGAATTAAACAATTAAAACAGTCTTTATTTAGTTGTCTTCGTTTATTACAGTGCGCTGTCAACGGTAATGACTATCATCATTATCTAAAAATAGAATAATTGCATCATCGGGATGGAAGGGCTTCATATGATTTTGTGAAAACAGATAGAATGTTTCGTGGTTCGCTCTCTTTTTACACCCGCTCGAGTGGGATCTAAAAATAAATAGAATTATGGAAAAAATAAAATTATTTTTCGACAGATAATGTGGTTTTGCTGGTTATAAGAAGATGAGATTTTTTGAAAAGCACATACTATTTTGAAGGAGAAATGTGACGCGTGTTCCATTAAATCACGCACCGTTACACAGCCTGATTATGTTAACTCAGTCGAGCTTTGTTGTCTTTGTTTATTACAGTTCATTGATTCCTTGCTGCTAAATTGTGTGTTAAAATACGTACACAGAGATTTCACAATATGTATATCACAATAAAGTCGATTATGTTTGTTGTTGATGACTGCCCACCTTTACTTACATTAACAAGGGTCAATGCACTTTTGGCTTTCAGATCATTAGCTTTAACCTCTCTTCACGGTCCGTTAGCCACAAATTATGCAATAGCAGTGACCGAATCTAAAACCGGAATTTGCATGAAAAACCTCTACCTTTTTTTATCACAAACAATAGATAGCTTAAGTTTATAGAAATAATCAATTAAAACACGCCCAGAATTTACTGAAAATTCTTTATTCAAATCGTTCAACAATGAAGAACCACATTGCTCCAAAAGACGAACCCTTTCAAATACGCTCTCAGCGTTTCACGACCGTTCAGTTAGTTATGCGAGTTCGCAAGCCCAAAGTTGCATACAAATTAGTTCAGCTTTGCTTGAAAAAACCCCAAGGGAGTATCTTGACGTATTAGTATATAAACAATTTTATGTAACTAAACAAGGATCAATTGAAACACGTGACTTATAATTGTTAGCAAAAGAACCAGACAAGACATACCGTTTTAAAAACTTTATTAAAAAACAATGAATAAAAGAATCAAATACACAGCGACTTGAAAGGAAAAGGAATGAAAATGAATGATTTGGTTGACTATTACAAATCCGTTTTTTCCGCTCTATTTCGAGGAATAATAAATATTCCTTCCTTCCGTGTCTACACAATTTTATTATGGCCTCTAAGCCAAGAATTCGACTTTCTTTGTTTCTTGTGGTTTGCCTTGTTCTTTGTAGTCGGTCTTTTAGTTTTTGCTTTAAAAGAGGCTTCATTTCTCCGATGTCTTGACAGTTCGTGCACCGTTTCTTGTGTCTGTACTGCATTGTGATAGTGATTTTTTCCGGAATTATCCTCTTCACTTCCGTAAACGACGACTTTTATTTTAGGTTGAAGTTTCGCCTCTTGTAAATACTGTCTTCGCTGTATGTGGTCTAACTGATGAACGTCCGCGAGATGGTTAGGTAATCTGACAAGATACTTCGCCCCGCACGATGGAATCGGACAGTTTCTGCAAACTCTCTTGTAAACCATGTTGACAGTTTGGTGACTGAACACAAATGACATCTTTTTCGCAAAAAGTCATGTTATATAGAGTGTCAGAAAAGGTCAAACACAGGCCAGAAAGGCCATAACCAGGCCTGAAAGGCCAAAACCACGCCAAAAGGGACAAAAGGAGACAAACGGGCCATTTGTAGTTATCTTTTTTTTAAATTATTTTTCTCACACACACGCGTGGGTGTCGCGCGTCGCTAGCTAGTCACGCAACAGCTCTCAACTTTGGAATCATCATATTTATTTAAAAGTGTCATCAAAAATAAGAGTGTCTAATTAAAACGTTTTGATCTTGCTTTAGCAATTCGTATTTCAAATTTCAGATTTCGTATTTATTGTACAAGGTACTATTAATGTTATTATTTTCAAGTCATCAAGTTTGGTTTTTTACAGTTTTATTGAAATGCAACAATACAAAGGTCCAGGAAATAAAAAATTCCATAACATTCATAATAGGTTTAGTATTGATCTTGTGGAATGGGCTGCTTTTCGTATAATCGATTGAGTAAGAATTTTCGCTTATCAATAGCAAGTTCCGTCGATTCCAACCAATCAAATCCTTCTGTGTCTTTAAGCTCTTTTTGAGTTTCCATCACTTTTTTGAAGGTGGGATCTTTTTTCATTGCACGCATCCATTGTAGATTCTCTAAGAGCACTTTTCTCAGCTCTTTTCTGTAAACAGGAACGAGAGCGTTCACGGCTTTACTCCGAGCCACGTTTTCTGAATCTCCGTTTTCTTGGTATTGATTGATCAAAGCGTTAAGCTGGGTCTCGTGGCGGTTCTCGGCTTCATCAAGAATACGTGACCACGGCTCTAAGTTTTCTGTTTCTTCTTCTTCTCTTGAAGACTCTGTTCCTTGACTAGAGACTTCGCTTTCTTGGGAGAAATCGCTTTCTTCACTGTCTTCATAATTTCCAGCACCATGTTGCAGGTATGACGTATAGTTTGTGCCTGTCATCTTTGGTTTGAGCCGCACGCGTTCTGGTAGGAAACTAAACTTCAAAAACTAATGAGTCTCTTTTAAAGAAAATCGGTGAAGGTGGGGTTACTAAGCGTTCTCCTTCATAAATAATAAAAAGATCAGACGGGCCATAACCAGGCCAAATACAGGCCAGAAAGGCCATAACCAGGCCTGAAAGGCCAAAATCACGCCAAAAGGGATACAAGGAGACAAACGGGCCATTTCTAGTCATGTGTCTTTATTTTTTCTCAGACACACGAGTGGATGTCGCGCGTCGCTAATTTTTAATTGTCATAAGCTTTCAGTGATAATTCCCTTGTTCCGTTCAGGGTTTTGAATCAGGTCGCTAATACACGTAAAACGCATCTACTTTCCACATCACTGCTCGATAACACCGTTTTGTCTTTCCAGTTTTGGTCGTGAAACGCTGAGAGCGTATTTGAAAGGGTTCGTCTTTTGGAGCAATGTGGTTCTTCATTGTTGAACGATTTGAATAAAGAATTTTCAGTAAATTCTGGGCGTGTTTTAATTGATTATTTCTATAAACTTAAGCTGTCTATTGTTTTTGATAAAAAAAGGTAGAGGTTTTTCATGCAAATTCCGGTTTTAGATTCGGTCACTGCTATTGCATAATTTGTGGCTAACGGACCGTGAAGAGAGGTTAAAGCTAATGATCTGAAAGCCAAAAGTGCATTGACCCTTGTTAATGTAAGTAAAGGTGTGTAGTCATCAACAACAAACATAATCGCCTTTATTGTGATATACATATTGTGAAATCTCTGTGTACGTATTTTAACACACAATTTAGCAGCAAGGAATCAATGAACTGTAATAAACAAAGACAACAAAGCTCGACTGAGTTAACATAATCAGGCTGTGTAACGGTGCGTGATTTAATGGAACACGCGTCACATTTCTCCTTCAAAATAGTATGTGCTTTTCAAAAAATCTCATCTTCTTATAACCAGCAAAACCACATTATCTGTCGAAAAATAATTTTATTTTTTCCATAATTCTATTTATTTTTAGATCCCACTCGAGCGGGTGTAAAAAGAGAGCGAACCACGAAACATTCTATCTGTTTTCACAAAATCATATGAAGCCCTTCCATCCCGATGATGCAATTATTCTATTTTTAGATAATGATGATAGTCATTACCGTTGACAGCGCACTGTAATAAACGAAGACAACTAAATAAAGACTGTTTTAATTGTTTAATTCCCAACAAAGCTCAACCTGAAACGAAACTTTTTAGTCATTAGGCGGGAAAGATGCTTAGTAAATTGAGGCGAGAAACACACACGATAAATATTTCTTCATTATTTCTGAGTTTTCGGGAAAATATAGAAAACATCGAATAGAACAATGACAAGTGCCGTTATCCAAAACCAATCAATACACCTTACATGAACAGTGTTTTGTATAAATCTCCGGAAAATTAAGTTCCCAGAAGACTCCCGAATACAGATTCTTTAGCTAAGAAATTGTAGATCCTGGAGCTTGTGACTGGCCAAAGGGCTTTCGCCTTCCGTGGAGCAAAACATCTACAATAACTCGGAAAGTCTTAGCGTTTTTAAAAAGACTTTTTAAGAATCTTTTTAATTCATGCATTTTTTATTATCGTATTTTTTTCTCTCTGTTTTATCATCCAAATGTAAATCGTTTTCATTATTGTTATTATTATTTTTATTTTTACCTATGGCGGAAGAGCCCCCAAAGGGGAGCTATACAATTAAGTATGTATGTATGTACTATATGATGTCATGTATCCAAAAATTAATTCAAAAAACCTATTATACTTGTTCAAGATACTGTTTTATCCCTAAAATGTTTTCCTCTTTTATAATAAAAAAAATCTGTAGATCGCTGTGGTTAAAAATAATTCTATGACATCATTTGTATATATTTTTAACACTATGATGCTACCATGGGGTTAATCCCTAAGCTATTGTCACGTCACTGTGTCCCTGTGCCCCCTCCTCAGAACCCTAACTCTATTTTTAGATGATGATGTCATCAGTTTTTAATGACCTTAATCCCAGGGCTATTTTGACGTCACTGTGTCCCTGTGTCCCTTCCTCAGAACGTTCATTCTATTTTTAGATGATGATGTCATCAATTTTGATGACGTTAATCCCCTGGCTATTGTGTTTGCACTGTGTCCCTGTGTCCCTGAGCCAGAACGCTCATTTCTCTACTACTAACCTACAATTGACCTTGCTCCCAATGTGTGGCTTCATAGCTCAGTTGGTAGAGCATCGCACCGGTAACGCGGAGGTCACGGGTTCGAATCCCGTTGAAGCCTGAATTTTTTTCAGGCTTCCAATTTCCAATTGCATAAATTGGAAAATTCACTGCGATGATCACTTCTCACTTTCATCTATATCCGCAGTTCATATATGAATTATTTCATATACTTTACATCGTTTCACTCCTCTCACGGGAAAATGGGAACCTACAATTGACCTTGCTCCCAATGTGTGGCTTCATAGCTCAGTTGGTAGAGCATCGCACCGGTAACGCGGAGGTCACGGGTTCGAATCCCGTTGAAGCCTGAATTTTTTTCAGGCTTCCAATTTCCAATTGCATAAATTGGAAAATTCACTGCGATGATCACTTCTCACTTTCATCTATATCCGCAGTTCATATATGAATTATTTCATATACTTTACATCGTTTCACTCCTCTCACGGGAAAATGGGAACCTACAATTGACCTTGCTCCCAATGTGTGGCTTCATAGCTCAGTTGGTAGAGCATCGCACCGGTAACGCGGAGGTCACGGGTTCGAATCCCGTTGAAGCCTGAATTTTTTTCAGGCTTCCAATTTCCAATTGCATAAATTGGAAAATTCACTGCGATGATCACTTCTCACTTTCATCTATATCCGCAGTTCATATATGAATTATTTCATATACTTTACATCGTTTCACTCCTCTCACGGGAAAATGGGAACCTACAATTGACCTTGCTCCCAATGTGTGGCTTCATAGCTCAGTTGGTAGAGCATCGCACCGGTAACGCGGAGGTCACGGGTTCGAATCCCGTTGAAGCCTGAATTTTTTTCAGGCTTCCAATTTCCAATTGCATAAATTGGAAAATTCACTGCGATGATCACTTCTCACTTTCATCTATATCCGCAGTTCATATATGAATTATTTCATATACTTTACATCCCTACTTAACATTGTCTTTGAGATGAACTTCTCGTCAACTCTTGTTTTTGCATAGCTAACGTGACGAACACTTAAGGCCGTGATGTCACTGGTCGATGCAGACACAAGATAAGAGTCCATACCCAGTTCCTCGTGCCAACGTATACGCTGCATAAGGAACAATGTCCTTGCTTTTTTCCTTTCAAGGAGCTTATTTAAGTATGGAGTCTTGTGCTTGTGTCACAAGCGAAAACCAGCCCTAAGCCCATCTGTAGCTGACTCGTTCCTAGTCTTCTAAGTGATACGATGCACATGACAAGGGTACACGAGAGATGATTGGTAAGACTCCCTCTTTCTCTCTCTATCTCTGTTTTCTCCTCTTTTCCATTAACCCCCGGATTTTTAGATTTAAGAAAAAGAGAGACGACTCGGACGAGTTGCTATCTGTAGTAATTGTGGTGAAATATCAGTATATGCAATTCAGTTCATGTGGTTTTAAGGCCATCGTGTCAACGGCCAAGAATAGGCCTCACGCGCCACTTTAAGCGGCGTGCCGAAGACACGATAATTTATAAAAAAAAGGAGCAAACAATTTGTGTTTTGTTTTGCAGGGTTTGATGCCGGTAAAATGGATGGCAGTCGAGTCATTGAATAGTCAGATTTATACCACAGAAAGTGATGTGTAAGTACAAGAAAAGAAAGAAAATCATACAACTGATGTCCTTCCGTTACTTTGCATATTCCTCACACTGAGAGTCACATAGTTTATACCTCACCTACCATATCTTATGACTGTTTTAGGTGGAGTTACGGAGTTGTTTTGTATGAAATTTTTACCCTCGGTAAGTAGGTCATTTGATGTATTCTCATGCATTCGATACAACGCTTTAATCTGTTTTTCGTCTGATTTCGACTTCTTAAATTGCCTTTCATAAAACACTGTAAATTAACCAAAGAAAAGACAACAGGAAAATAAAAATGCAAGTAAAACTTCAAATTTATATCAATGAAGTGTCTGTCTTCCTTTGACCTTGTTGTCGGTTGGCCCGGCTCGGAGAACATCGTTTCAGTCGCACTCATAGATAGCTTCGACAGGAATTTTGTTAGTAGTAACCTTTAAATCTTTGTAGGGGGGAAGCCTTACGACGGAATGACTGGAGAAGAAGTTTTTAGTTTCGTCACAAGTGGCCATAGAATGCGAAAACCTCCGGTTATAAACCCTGAGCTGTAAGTATATACTAACTGAGGAATAAGTTTTTTCGTTTTGATATTCTTGGAATAGCAATTGTGTGAATGATTTCGGTGTATAACACGCGGCCCAAAGGTTCTGAGAGCGAGTGTATGTAGAGCCGACACTGAACTGAACCCATTGTTGCAAGGTCATTATACTATATATACACCTCATATACACTGTATACATACTGCGCGCGCAATAAAGTTTGAAGTTTACACACCGTAATAAGAAAAAATGAAATATGTACAAGGTAATTATTGCATGACCTACTCAGGGTGTAACAAGCGCGAATACAAGTGAATGACTCAATGCCTCGTTGTCGCCCTTCCCTGCGTCATTACCAGCACGACTCTTCAATCATCTTCTCTGAAAGAGTCTGTTGTTATGAACGCCGATTTCAGTTTGCAGTTTTCATCTTTACAGACACAAGATAAGAGTCCATACCCAGTTTCTCTTGCAAACGCAAACGCTGCATAAGGAACAACGTCCTTGTGTTTTTCCTTTCAAAGAGCTTATTTAAGTATGGAGTCTTGTACTCGGTATCACAAGTATCACTTCTAAACGCCTTTTCAGATATGGACTTATGCTGCAGTGTTGGCACGACGACTCAACCCAGAGGCCAACGTTCAGTATGATTGCATCTTGGATGGAAAATCTTACTCGCTGAACTCGTCCGTCTCACAATTTATCCCTGGTCCCAAGCATTAAGGAATCACGTGACATTCCAAATGAAAATTCCACAGCTGCTGTAAATAATCAAATAGAAGCCTGGGACAGTTTTATTTTCTTAAAAACAACCTAACGTGCTTGTGAACGAGTGGTTACGGGCAGTAATGTGTAGTTCGTAAGCTCTAGTTTATATAAACCTTTTTGAACAATATCCTGACTGGATTTGTAACACATTATTTCATCAGGGTGACAAGTACAGATTTATGCAATGTGTATTTTTTTTCTTAATGTGTAGCTAGTGCGCGGTGAAGTGTTACAAACAAGAACAACAACAATAACAACAAATACTACAGCGCAATTTAAAGTATCTGACAGGAACATGGGGTCTCCAAAACCATAACGTCATCATAAATTGAAGACGTTTCAAATAAGAAGCGTTTGATGGTTTATTGAGGGCTCATTTAGACTGAAGATATCATCATGAAAATAAAATCCGTTATCTGCTTCATTTACGTTTAGAAAAATAAATATGGATAGCATGCTACGTTCAACAAATCTGTTGTCTTAGGATAAGACTGATCCATGTTAGGCTAGCAGTATCGTTCAGAGTTTTCTTGAAAACGTAAAAAGGTCAAAGGAACGTTAAATTTACCTTAATACCTTAAAGTTCAAAACTTTAAAGCAATATTGAACTATAGTAGTTTATTTTATGATGTGTAAAATCTTCTTCAAAATGTTAGTTCCTATGGAACTTAGCATTTTGATTACATCCATACTATTTGTAATGAGGTTTGTAATCTAGTTTAAAAGGAACAGTAAATTTTTTAACAAACTGACTCACATTAGTCTGTTCGTTTCTTCCTGTAAGAGTGTGATCGACCCTCGTTACGATTGTTGTTAATGGCTTGTTCACACTGGCTCTGGATCAACAGATACAGTGCCAAACCCTTCCGAAACCGACCGACACGGCGGAAACGAAGGGGAGGGGGGTACTCCCCTGTATAATCTATATAGGTATGTGCGGCTTCAATGGGTATAGTTTATGAGCCGTTTTGGTCTGAAATAGGGTATAGATTTTAATCATTTTGGTCTGAAGTCTGAAAACGGTATGGATTCTAGAAACGAGGCCTGAAAAAGGGTACTGGAAAATTCCATAGTTTGGTCTGAAATAGGGTCAGGGTAACTGAGCCACAAAACCCCACCAAGAATATCCTCGAGATACGAACTTCCAGCAACCAAACGTGTTATTTTGTTGCGTGTCTTACGCCAACTCAAGTCACGTGACAAAACAAACGCCATCACTCTGTAAAGATTTCGTGACTGAATATCAATGGAGTGAGTGTATTCACGACCTGCGTGAATACACTATAATCTAAATGCTTGGTTATAATCTTGAAAGTTAATAAAACAGTTGTCTCGACGTTTTCTAATTTTATCACGATTCGAATTTCAAGTATGATCGATAAATCAATGCTGAAAATCACCTTTGTCGTGTCAGTTCATGATGTCATCAGTTAATGAATTTTTCATTGCCGTTTAATATTTGGAGTTCATAAGTTTGAAATGAAAGAAAGTATCACCTAAAATACGGTGACTCATCAAAGTACACTCAATTTCACGGTTCTCCATCTTGATCCTGAGTCAGCTTCGAAAACAAAACAAACACAGAGTCAGTATTAGAGCCTCATAGTGATAAAGAACAGGGCCCAGTTGCTGGAAGCATGGTTAGCGCTAACCCGGGTTAAAAACCATGACAACCTATAGGTTTTAATACCTCTTAATCAATGGTTAGCACTAACCATGCTTCGAGCAACTCAGCCCAGGCCGTTAATTCATGATACCTCGAAAACAAAGTAGGCCGGCCTGTGAACCAGTGCAAAAACACGCTAATGTGTGCCTCACCAAATTAAGGACACCTCTTCAGTTCACCACATGTGCACTTCCCCAAACATCGTCTCTCTTATGGATTAGAAGTGAAACACGCAAGCTTGTGCATTTGCTCCCCGGCACAATCCCGTCCCCAGGACTATCTTTGCTTTCAAGGAATGGTTGCCCGGTTGAATGAAACCGTTGAATATCGGGCCTAAGTCGTTGTTCGGATGCTGAGCCGCTGTTAGTGGGATTTTGTTCTGAATTCCATAAGAATGGAGAAGGTTCGCTGTGTACCTGGATATTGGGTACGGCTGCGTTCATGTAAGGATACGAGAAAAGGGTCCTGAACAGGTAAAATTAGGAACCGGGATTTGTCCTTTTTATACTGAAAACATGGGAATTGACACAACGAGAATGGGATCTGATCACTGGAACTGGGAAAAATCGCTCGGAATGTGAACATCTTTTATCTCCTGTTGTTAATCAAAGACTCCTGTGAGCCAACTCGTAAATGCGGAAGTGAACAGTGGTAACCGTAACGCAGAACTCGCATCAAACTACGCTATAAGGATTCGTGGACGCCGTACGGGAATGAAGTGTCACGCGAAAGGTATAGAACATTCTTTGCATTGTGTTGGGTTGGCCAAGGAGTCGAAATATCAATCGAATTTTACAAGAAAGCCATTATGGCTTATCTTATTTATTCCTCATTTATATCTCATGCTACACCGCCTTGATTTTTTTGCGGTTCGTCTCACCGAGATGTTCTCCGGAAAAATTTGGGGCCATGGTCCCTAAACTTTTTTAACACTTTTCGTAAGTTTTGTATTTTTGAGGTAAGTTTATATTTTGAAAACTGTTTGGAGCCTTAAGAGTGGTAGGCTTTCAAAAGTGAAAAAAGAAAAAGAAGAAAATTTATTTTTTCTATCGATCCCAAAGTAAACCTGAACCCGAGCCCTCCTACTCGCAGAGATTATTTTTTTCTATTCAACAATTATCTCCGGTGTCTAACTATCTGGCACCCCTTGCGTAACGATTTTAACAGCCAAAATGACTTCGGACCGCCGAAGACTAAGAATAACCGAATGAGCTGGCTAAAAAGTAATAAACTATTGGCTTTGAGTATAAAGAGTACTGCAGAGCCTGTGATACGCCATTGATGTATGGTCACGGAGCCGCGGTGGATTGTATTGTAGAAGCAAGTTCTTTTCTGGCTGTTTGTTTCTTGGTTTTGCTGCTGTTTTTTACAAATGAATATGGATATCCGATGAAGACAAGACCTGATGGTCAGTCAATACCAGCAGTGCCCACCCCACCCACCCTCCCTTTCCGTCTGGGTATTGATGAGGCATTTTTCCTCACTGAATGTCCTAGCAGCCGGGCATTTGTCCACCCCAGAGCCGGGTGGGCTCAGTCAAATGAGACATAATTATAGAAACATAACAGTGAACTGCATAATATTTTGTGATTGTCGGATACTTCATGGAATTCGCCGTTAAAA
The DNA here is from genome assembly GCF_977016875.1 of Pavona decussata. NCBI lineage: Eukaryota > Metazoa > Cnidaria > Anthozoa > Scleractinia > Agariciidae > Pavona > Pavona decussata. Next base: position 40,505 of record NW_028145589.1, read on the forward strand.
TTGAATGGACTCTTACACAAACCTAGTGTAAGGACTCTTACGCAAGCCTTGTGTAAGGACTCTTACACAAGCCTTGTGTAAGGACTCTTACACAAGCCTTGTGTAAGGGTTCTTACACAAGCCTTGTGTAAGGACTCTTACGCAAGCCTTGTGTAAGGACTCTTACACAAGCCTTGTGTAAGGATTCTTAAACAAGCCTTGTGTAAGGACTTACGCAAGCCTTGTGTAAGGACTCTTACACAAGCCTTGTGTAAGGACTCTTACACAACCCTTGTGTAAGGACTCTTACACAAGCCTTGTGTAAGGGTTCTTACACAAGCCTTGTGTAAGGACTCTTACGCATGCCTTGTGTAAGGACTCTTACACAAGCCTTGTGTAAGGACCCTTACGCAAGCCTTGTGTAAGGATTCTCATACAAGCATTGTGTAAGGACTCTTACACAAGACTCTTACACAAGCCTCGTGTAAGGACTCTTACACAAGACTCTTACACAAGCCTTGTGTAAGGACTATTACACAAGCCTTCCGTAAGGACACTTGCACAAGCCTTGTGTAAGTATCTTATACAAGCCTTGTGTAAGCCTTCGTACGCCTTCTTTAAGGACTCTGATACAAGCCTTCTGTAAGTATCTTACACAAGCCTTGTACACAAAAGACAACGACAACCAACAAGGCTTAAGTGTTAAAGAAGGCGTTCGTAACAAGGACGCTTAGAAATTAGCTATTTTAATTCAAGTGCGTTATTTAGCGACGCAGGAGCTAAAATAAGATAATTTTTGTGAGTGTAATGTATAAGGTGCTGTTTATTATATTCTGCTACTGTTTTTACATAAGGTTCTGTTCCCAGCTGCTAAGAATGATCCTTTGTTTCATTACTCCTGATAAACCCCCTTTGGGGAGAGAATAATTAAGTATATTATCATCATCATCATCATCATCATCATCATCATTACTGAATGACTGAGCATTGTTTAGTTCGGAAAATTGTGAGCTTTAATCTAACAGAAATGATATAACCTCTTGGCTTCTTTCGCGTCTGAAGGGTTAACTTGGATTACAGCTATTGACATGCCAGGACAATAATGCTACACTCTGTAATAGACTCCCAGAAATTATTAGAAAATGCAAAAATTACAGTATTTTCCTGAGACTGTCCAAGACTTAACCGCGCTTTAATACTTGCTTACTTGTTTTTCAATTTTCCACGAACTACATAGGTAATTTAACATAAAAAGCAATAAATATTCGATTTGTCTATTTCATGCTTGGTTAATTTTGCTAGACTGAGAACACGATTAGGAGCACTTCATAATGTAAATTTAGTAATCAAGTAGTGATTATTGCTGATATGTTTTTTTTTTTTATTTTTTTTTCTCATAGTCGTTGTTCCTTCTTCTTTTATCTCAAAAGATTGAAGTCCAAATGCAGAAATAAAAGTTCCATTCCCACTCCAAACTGACCATCATCAAACATAATTATACGTCACACACATTTATTTACACCTCATTTCATGGTATATTACAAATCTACTTGCAAGTAAATATAAATTTACTTGTGTGTCACAAAACATTCTGTCCCTTGCAGTGTTAATTTCATTACCTCGTACACTGACATGCTAAAAACATTCAATAGAGTGAAATCACTTGAAAATATATTGTAGAACACATTTATTTACAATCACTAGCTTTGCCCTATAATGTACTAATTTTCTTAAGCCGCCTGTTTAACAGGATTCAGCTACTTACAGTAAATTATATAAGAGACCAAAAATTTAAGGAATATTCTCGGCCTTTTGAGCCCTTAAAAACATTCCTTTTAACAAAATCTATGTTACAAGCAAAAAGATAACTGTTTCGTAATAAAGTAATAATACATAATGTAGTCATAGTAGAAAGCAATAAATGATATAACCATCTTAGTTTTAAACTGCTCAACAGCTCATTCATTTATAAAATCTCTGTTGCCCAAGAAAACAATCAAATAAAAGACATCATTTGAGATGTAACCCGCTACTGGCCTCTAGAAAACGTTACAAATATAATTATTTCTCAAAATTGTCTTCTTACAAAAATGCAGAAATTTCTGAATCAACAATAAGTATTTTATCACAGTATTTGTTTCACAGGTGAGATATTATATGAGCTCAAATATCTGGATTCGGTGGTTTTCCGTGTCAGACACAACTATCCTCCCATCACTAAGATTTGCTGTAGACACTGGCCAATTTAGCTCTCCTTTTCCACTGCCTTTTGTTCCAAACTTTGTTACAAACTTTCCGCTCAACTCGAACACCTGAACCCTGTGATTCCCTGAATCACAAACCATCAGATGTCCCTCTCTGTTAACCGACAAGTAACCAGGACGAATGAACTCACCCTCCTTGTTCCCCTCCTTACCGAATTTAAAAACAAAATTTCCCTCCAGATCAAACACTTTGATACAGTGTTCACCCCAGTCTGAGACTATAGAATATTGCTCCGTCTGGATACAGTGATAGGGAAGGGACAACGAGCCTTGTCCACCAAATTTACGTTTGAACTGCCCACGAGAGGAAAATATCTTAATTAATTGGTTACCTTTATCAGCAACAATAATATCACCTTTACTGATGACAGATAAACCGTCAGGATTGTGAAGCTGCTGATCAGGGTCTCCTTTCGCACCAAGCTTGGTAAGAAACTCGCCATTCCTACTGAAAACTTGGACCCTGTTGTTATTTTCGTCTGCCACTATAATATTGCCATTGTTATCAAATGCTATCCCTGAAGGGCAGTTAAATTCACCGGGATTACGTCCCTCTCTGCCAAACGATCTTAAGTGGGTACCGTCACTACTGAATACCGATACCCTGCGGTTATTTAAGTCAGTTACTGCTATTTCATTTTCATTATTCACTGCCACTCCCCATGGTCCAGAAAGCTTTCCAACAGACTGACCGTATTCTCCAAAAGAAAGCACAGGTTTGAATTGACTGGTTTGGGTCTTAACATTAACAGAACTGCCACGGACGTGTTTTCCTTCAAACCCACTAATTGCTTTACTATTTTCTTTTCCTTCTGCACCTGATTGCTGCGTCTTAATTTCGTTAAGAACAGTTTTTACAGTACCGATCCCCTTAGTGTTTAAAATCCTAAGTAAATCTTTATTTTCAGTAAAATTAAACTGAGGGATGCGTTCAAGGTCACTTTTACCTTGGGCTTCTTGTTCCTGAAGGATTGTGTCAAATGTTTCATTAAATCCCAGGATTTCAACGCTAGAGCTTCGTCTCAAGACTTGTCTGGTTTCCTCGATAGCTGATTCAATAATATGAAGTTGATTTTCAGCTTCGCCTTTTCTCCACGCGAAACAATCGAGCGATTCTTTCGCTTGGTTATCAACTGCGCCAAAAATGTCCTGCTTCCTCGCTTCAATGATTGCCATCATCTGATCCGCAGTCGCTTGCACTTTGCTTTTTACGTCAGCTACTTGCACCTGAACAGTAATGCTGTTTTGGTTGAGTTCGCTGATTTCATTTCTCTTTTCCTCTGCTTTCTCGTCAAGCGATTTAATAAGAGACTCCATTCGTAGCCTGTGTTCATTTGCTCCATCTTCCAGAAGCACTTTGGTGTGACCTTCGTGCTCTGTTAAGGCACAAGCGTTGCAAATGGCAACTTTACATTTCTTGCAAAAGAATTTAAGCGCTTCGTTTTCGTGGCGTTTAATCTGGCAAAACGCTGGTCGCTTTAAAACGTCTTCAATGTCCTGATCTTGAAAATCGTTTATCGCCAACACTCGATGTTCTTTATTTGCTCGGATTATATTATGTCCCGTGATGCACCCTTCACACCAGAAGGCGCAACAATGGAAACAGTAGATACAGTTGGCGCTTCTCTTGTCGCAGTTTCCACACTTCACACCAGCTGTGTTGCACTCTTTAATGGCCAACACATCCAGAAGGCTGTTTATTCTGAAGTTGGTGGGAAACTCGCTGGGATTTCCACTTCCTGGGATCCTAATTTCCTTGCGGCATTCTGGACATGATATGATATCTTGACTTGGACTCGTCCGATGAATCCCGTTCAGACATTTAAGACAGAAGCTGTGCAAGCAAGGCAGCTGTTTTGGCTCAGTAAAGGAGCACATACACACAGAACAGGATACTTCATCATGGAGATTATCGAGCAAAGTCTTAATATCCATAACGAAGGGCGCGAAGAGAAGGTTTGGAATTCAAAATGATGCAGTTGAGAGATCAATGAAGTTTTGTCTGGTGACGGGATGATCATGATGTTATTTGTTATCAGACTTATAATACCAGTATTAACCAATCACAGAGCGATCACTGCATTGTTTTGACGTAACATTGAAAAATAATGATTTCAAAAATATACTGAATTTCTAGGAATTGTGTATTACATTGTATGCGCTCAAGAAAGCATGACTTTTTAAGAAGCTGTCAAGATGTTTTCACATCAGACTGCCTTAGGGCGATGTTTGAGAGATTTAATTTTCTGCGTCTGTTTTCCTTTACACTTGTGAGGTTTTATCCTTTAAAGTTGGCTTTCCTTTTGCCCCAGTCAAATGAGAAAAAGGTTTTTATTTCCAGTATCACGGAATGAAATCGAGCGTCTTGAAAACCAAACAACCTTTTAGTATCTACGAAAGCTCGTTTGACCGAGACGCGGGGTTGCACGAAATGATTATTCAACTATCGTTAATCTAGCCTGTGAACAAAACCTTTCTGTGGAGAGTAGGGTGAAAAGAAAAGCCCCTCTCCGGCCGGCCTTCCTTCTCGACCCCTGTAATAGAAAAAAATTATTGCAAGACGCAAAATTCTTAAAAGATGCGCGAAGGAGAGGGCGAGGGAACGAAAACGAGGGGGTCCCTCGCTCGTCTCTCTAGAAGCCTGGAACAGGCTAAGCACACTGAAGTAATTATTTCAAAGCTCTGAAACTCCTCAAGGAGAGCAAGGATGACAAAAGTTGTTGTAGAACCAAAAGCAAAGAGATTACTTTGACAAATCATAACAGACGTAAACAGCGCAATGAGCCAATCACAATGATGATTATTCAACCATTATGGCGGACGGACGTTCACCGTGTAGCTCTGATGCTGATGCCGTTCATGTTTTAGAAACCGAGTCCTCCTCGCTCAATCCTGAGTCTTGTGAGCTAGAGTATCTTCATCTTAATAACGGAAAGTTGGTATGGATGAATGACTTGGATACACTAAAGAAATTCGTAGAAAATGTTTTAAAATTGCAAGGAAAGTGGCTAGCGCCTGGTGGACACAAAGCAATTTAAATATTCAAATGACAATGTTATCATCAATTGGTACAGCAAGAAAAAGCGAACTCTGCTTTTTCAGGGCCGCGATGATCCCGCTTTAAAGGATTTACTGATTGAATTAGTCCACAAGAAACCGAAAGAGACAACTGAAACGCAAGATGCCAATTCTCTGAGCTCCACCGAACAATCATTTCAACCATCTACATTATTGCAAGAGACCGACAGTGGTCAATGTAATTTTCAAACGTCTACTGATGGTGATGGCCTGCTAAATGGCCCTGAAGTACGATCAAATTCAGAAATCATTGCCGATATTGAGGGATTAAAACTTGATTTGCTGATCCTACAGAAGCAAGTTCAAGAAAATACAAAGCTATTGTCGATGCCGGTGATAATATTCAAAAACAAGATCGAAATGCTTTAGGTGTCGAACTCATCGACTACAAAAAGAAGTGTGAAAAGCTATTATCCTCTATATCCAAAAAAGACAATACAATTAACGATTTGGAAGAAAAATCTTTGTTCCTCGAAAGCCGAGTTCTGTCATTAGAGCAGGAAAATGATTTTAAAGCTGGCATTATCAATCATTACGCGAGAAAAGAGTGAAGTTGAGTACAATCAACCACAATCGAGTGATCGTTGGTCCGTAGAAAAGACGCGCCCAAGAAGTACAAATGCAAAACATAGCCAGAAAACAACGCCCGCTAACATAATTCAAACCTGTAACAGATTTGAGCCTCTTCGAGTTGATGATCAAATCGAAAGAAACGGAAGCAGCCAAAATGGGAATGGCGTTGTCACAGGTCACAAAACATCGTCTTCGTCCTCGAGGATCAGAACGCGAAACACTAACTTAAAGGGCCCTAGTCAGCCACACCTTTGTTTTTGTTTATATGCGAGAGCATGTCGAAATGAACGAAATCACTGTGAAACTACTAAAGATAATGAGACATATTTTCAGGAACACAACTTACAGTAAAGCAATAAGATTTCGCTTCACCATGCAATATCAATAATTTCGATGGCATCGAAAATGGCGGAGGCTGACTAGGGTCCTTTAATCAATCCGTCAAATCAGCATGACCATTTACAGCCCATAGCCACCTTTCCGAGATGCACAACGCAAGACACGAAGAATCATTTATTTATTTATTTATTCACCACGACATACAAACATAGAAAGTTACAATGAATAATAGACTAGGATTACAAGTACATAAGTTTAGAGTAAATAAAAAATAGTAAAAGAAGTAAGAAGTGGCGAGGAGACCTCAAGAAACCCCCGGGCTTATACTGAGAGGTCTCCTCGGAGATATGTTGGGACTTTAAGACCAGTTAAGACATTGTGCTGAGATTTTTTAACATACGGTGGTGGTAAGACTATAAAAACATAACAGAGTCGGACGTTTCATGCAATTAACTGAGGAAATCAAGAAGCTTTCTTTTGAAGGTGGATAGACTAGGGGAAGACGTAATTGATAATGGCAAAGCATTCCATATTTTTGGCCCTCTATAGAGTATAGTAAATTGCTTGATATTAGTTCGGCAGGTGTGAGGTCGAAAATGAGCTGAGGTTCTGGTATCATAATTATGAATTTGACCACCAGTCGGAAATATCAAGCCACTACTACGCAGAAACCCAGATGAGATAATTATCCATGTGGGAACCAATAGTTTACGATCCTCCAATACTCCTCGTGAATGTGCAGTACAACTGATTGACCTAGCCG
>NW_028145589.1:52500-100000 GCF_977016875.1 Pavona decussata
TTCGCCGTTTTTTCTAGATTTTCTAGATTGATAACTTATTTTAACGCTATATGACATCAACACTTCACGTTGTGCCAACAGTCACCTCTAATTTAAATTTTTGGGCGAAATGGCTTTAAAAAATGGGATGGAGATTCACATGGGTGGTCCATGGGTTTCTTTCATGGTTAGTGGGGTCTGTGACACAAAGGTATCAACCGCTCTGTGCTACTTCTGTCAACAGTATCAGTGAGTAATTTAATTTCCGTACCTTTTTAAAGAATAAGCCTTTGGGATTACGCACATTCTCACAGGTGAAGCTATTAAGAATTAAACAATCAAACAATACTGAGTGATTCACTTTGTTTACAGTTTATTTTGTCCAAGGTACTCCATGTAAAACTCGCTAAATAATGTTCTATAGGAACCGATATTTGAACATTACATTATACTTGATAAAATAAACTAATGTAATTCAATTTAAGTTTAAATTAAAAGCTCGTGTCATTTTACGTTTCCAAGAAATCAAGGAACTAACCTGGAACAGTAATGTCCTTGAAAACGAGAGTTATTAGAACAGATTACATTATTCATACTTAGCTTTTTACCCTCTAAGCGTTATATTTTTGGTCTATTTGAACCCTAACTCGGTAAACATTAACGCCCGTTATTTTAGAAGAAAACCTTCAATTCATGGTGACGTCGTCTTCATTGACTTGGGTTTGGAGATCTCCTTATTCTCCTGTTTTACTTTGCGGAATTATTCTGATATATTTGTTGAAGATTTTGAGATTGTCTTGTCAACACTAAAGTAGCCTGTCCCCCCAGTAGTCTTCGTACCTGTCGTCCGCTCCTTCTCGTCTTTCGCGGAGCCTGTTACAGGCTAACATTAAAGATTTACACAAAATTTGCATTGTATAAATCTGTTTTCTTGTTCCTGGTGAAATTTTCGAAACACATGGGGCTCTTTTCGTTAAGACAAATTTTTTTCTAACCGGATGAAATGCGAACGGTACGCAATGATCACACGTAAAAATTTCCCGGAGGTACTCCACTTGTGCCGTTCTATTTGCAAATGTTGTCTTCTTAGGCCATCATTGCGCCATCACGTACTTTTTTTATCTACCAATTAGATTGCAAGTTTGAAAACAAATAGAAAAAAAAGGCCTTTTCATTTGACATGGAAAAATTCGGAAATTTCAACCAAAAATTTGGCTAAATGGAAAGCGGCCACGGTGACTAAATAACGTGTTACAAATCCAGTTAGGATACTGTAGTGACCAGAGAAAACCTGATTTTAACCCAGGGCAACGAACTACACATTAGTGCCTGTAACCACTCGATTACAAGCGCGTTATCTCCTATTAAAAAAAGTACCCCAGGTCTTTATTTGATCATTTAACAGCAACCGTAACACTTTGGAATGTCACATAGCTCCTCGGTGCTTTTGAGACCAGCGTTGCTTTGCACCCAAACACTCCAAGAAAGCGACAAGGTATTCTTACTAAGTAAGATTTTCCATCCAAGACGCAATTGCGCTAAATGTTGGTCGCTTGATTGGGTCTTCCTGCCAACACTGCCGCATAAGTTTATAGCTGATAAACACGAAAAAAGAGCACAGTTAAAATATGTTTTCATAACAGATGGAACGAGGACATGAGCGCGCGAGCGCTGCTTCGCGTCATTCACATGTATTGGCGCCTGGTACCGAAATTAATCTGCTAGCCAGTAGTGGCCTAATGAGAGTTGTACAGCGCCAGGCTAGAACTTGGCGCATTAGGGACAACTTTATCCGTGACCCTATTCATTTGCTTCGACTCATTGTTCCTTTCTTTCGCACGTGTTAGTCTACGTATCAGCCATAGAAATCATATATACAGTCGAATACTCCATGTGCGACCACCTCCCATAAGTGACCACCTATCCAAAACACCAAATTTTTCCCAGTCAAAAGCCTATAGTTGGAACCTCTCGTAAATGACCACCTCTCGTAAGCGAACGCGACCACTTTTTGAGGTGGCGGTATTATAATGTTTCATTGTTTTTAACCCCTTGTAAGCGACCAGTTGACACACAGTCTGATCTCCATGTTCGATGTATGTACTACGCTACTACGTGTTTTAGTGACAACCTAGCACTGCTCGTATTGTCAGACTAGAAAGTGTATGCAATAAATTCTCTTGAATAAGTAGATGTGTTAGACCTGTTCCTGGAAGAGACCCCCTCTGGTTCGACTCTTGTAAGCAACCACCTCCCGTAAGTGACCACTGCATCTTGGTGTTTTGAGTGGTCTCTTACGGGAGGTTCGACTGTAGGTTCAAATTTGATCTGAGAAAGTAAAATGTAACACAGTTTCATAAGACCAACGTTTATCGCCTATAGAGAGTCATCACGCCGGTATCCACGCGCTCTGCTCTCGTCTTGCTTGTCTTCTTTGCTGCTTACAGACTGCGCAAATTTGATAATTGTTGAGTCGTGATCACCGAATAGAGATCTGAGGCGCGAAATAGATTTCCCTTTTACCGACAAATTGTGGAAGCATCGCCGTTGTTCGGAAGCATTGCTACAACCTAAGTTCTACTTTCATTATAAAGTTCGATTATTTGCGCCATCTCACCGTAGTGCAACATTACGCCATTTTCGATTATTACACGGTCCAAAGCTTATTGTGCGTGATAACGGAGGGCTTTCTTGTGTTAAAGGTAACGAAGAATTTCATTCAAAGGTGGACAAACCTTGCAACAGTGCTCTTAATGCTAAGTTTTCACTCGGCGTTATTCACATTCGCTCCAGGATCTATGGGCAGCACGAATTTATTCTCCGAGCTCACGCAAATAAACTACTATTGAAAGGCAAGAATATCACAACAATATCAGAAGAAAACTACTCCTTTGCATTATACTTACAGCTCGGGGTTTATAGCCGGAGGTTTTCGCATTCTGTGGCCACTTGTGACGAAACTAAAAACTTCTTCTCCGGTCTTTCCGTCGTAAGGTGTCCCACCTATGAAGAGTTACAATAGGTTATACAAAATTCCTGCTGAAGGTATCTATCAGTGGAGTGAATATACGGTACTCCGGTTACTACGTTTACAAGGTATGAGGTAAAAGGTTATTCCATTGGGAAGTTTTGCTTTCATTTGATATTTTTTCTGCTGTGTTTTCTTGTAATTCTAGATGATGGAAATTTATGATAATTTAAATTTTAAGCCGTAGTATCAAGAGCATATTCTATATAAATTTAAGACTTTCTTACCGAAGGTAAAAATTTCATAAAAAAACAATTCCATAACTCCACCTAAAATGGTAAAAAAGATTATGGTAGGTTAGTGTGGTTCAATATGCCGTTCTCTCAGAGAAATGTGAAAAAGAACTATTGGCTATTCAAACACTATAAGAACGTTTAGGTTACATCCAATCGTATCAGGTCTTTCTCTGACTCCTGTATAGTAAATGATACATAATTTACATACATGATCAATAATTTCACAAAACTTTTAATGGATTGAAAATATGAAATAGAATCTCTACAAATATCCTGTAAAATTGCAAAATAGTGGAAAATAACCGGAACAATAAGAATCGTTCAGTGGTACGAGCTCCACTTCGCTCGTAAAGTTTGATGGTCTCATCAGTGCAAAAACAGGTATGTGAAAACGTTTGAAGAAGGAAAATTTTTTGAGTTGAAAGACGTATATGACCAACAGCCAAACTCCAGCAATCACAGCGATTGTTGTGAAAGGTGTCAATCGGCTCAGCCTGGCGGACAACAGTGAAGTAGACGACACCAAGATAACCTTTCTGTTTCCTTGTATAGTAAGTTTCCAAGGAATCGTAACTTACTGCTCACGTGTTGAGGAAGTTGCAACTGTTCAAGGAAAACATAAGCGTGCTCGAGCTTTTGTAATTACGCGGGATGCCCTGAGGGCACCGGTCGGGTATCTTTTTCTCCATTGTAGTCACAAAATGTAATGAATAAATTGATTAAACCCGAATTAAACCCAGTTCTCTCCTAGAGGGGAGATTTTTGTCCTCTGTTGTTGCCATTGTCTTCAACAAGAACGGTCCAGTCAAAACCCATTATTTGCGTGCACGTTAGGAGGTAGGCTGAGATGGAGTCTTTCTATTAGTGTGACGTCACATACCCATGATCCCTGGGCTGGAACTGAGAAGGCTTCTTTTGGTGGCTATATTGTTTACATGTTTTAGACTCAAATATGCTGTTTTCATTAATAGTCAATAAAATCGATTGAAAACTAACCACAAAAAAGCCATCCGGCATTTTATGCAATCAACGTTCTTGAACTCCAACAGGTGGTCAGCCATCCAATACAAAGTTAATGCTTACATCGACCCAAGCATCCCGCGTAACGCTCTGAAACTAGCAACCGCGTTTCCAAAGTTCTGACGTCATGCCTATATTTAAAAATCTCCATGGCCTTCTCTCTTACTGAATCTTATTTTATAATAAAGATCCTTATAGTCTTTCAGTATTTTACTCCTTTATTTTACATTAGTAGTAGCTAGCTTGAGGTTTACGCAAACCTGTTTATGGGGGAATTTGAGAGAAAAGCACTAAAGGATTACGCTGATCAACCGTTTCTCTGGCTCCGGTACATAGATGACATTCTGATGGTCTGGACACACGGAGAAGAAAAGCTAGACAACTTCATCACATACCTCAACAACATCCACCCTACTATTAAGTTCTACAACTTTTATTCCTTTCCTGGACGTTAATATTCAACTCGAAAATGGAAAAATCGAAACCGATCTCTATTGCAAGCCTACAGACCAACACCATTATTTACTCCACTCAAGTCATCCTTATCATCCAAAAAAAGCCATCCCTTACAGCCTAGCTCTCCGTTTACGCCGGATTTGCTCCAAAGACGAATTCTTCGAACATCGATCAGCAGAATTGCTCTCATATTTAACAAAACGAGGCAGATACCCAGAAGTGAGACATTACAGGAACATAATCATGATAAAGATAAATCCAAGACCCCAGTCCCCTTCACGATCACTTACAACCCAGCACTACCAAATATTCAAGAAATACTTCACAGGAAACAACCTATTCTCAACTCCACAGATCGCCTTCAAAAAATATTCAAAGATAAACCATTCATCGCTTACCGTCGTTCACCAAACCTTCGAGACCTTTTGGTTCGAGCAAAACTAAAGAACACTAAAGCGACACCAAAGCTCACCTCTGGCACTTTCCGCTGCAACTCCACTCATGGATGTCTCACTTGCCCTCACATTGACAATGCAAGAACTTCGTACACTTTTAGCAACACCGGCAAAACAAGACAAATAGAACAACATATAACCTGTAATTCTACTAACCTTACATATATGATTGAATGTAAAAAATGTAAAAAATAGTATATAGGGGAAACCAAACGCACGATCCGTGAAAGGTTCACAGAACACAGGCAAGCGACAAACAACCCACATCACGCCAACTCTACAGCAGCAGTCCCTACACACTTCAACTTACCAGGTCACTCTTCTGCGGACATGCGACTCATCCCTCTCGAACTACAACCCACCACCAATGCCTCCCGCCGTAAGGCACGCGAGGCTTTTCTAATTTATAGAGGGAAAACGTTATCTCCAGAAGGCATTAACAGGAAAAATGAACCCTGAACCTTGATTATACACTTCTATATTTTTGTTATCTCATATTTACAAGTACGCTGTCTTCATGTCATGTATTAGCCAATCATTTTTTCCATGTATTTTTTCAAACTTTAATTTTAAGAGCCGTTACTATAATTTTGTTATCTCATCTTTACAAGTACGCTGTCTTCATATCGTGTATTAGCCAATCATTTTTTCCATATATTTTTCAAACTTTAATTTAAGGAGCCGTTACTTTATTTTCCTTCAGTATAGCTCTGGCCCTGAGGAAGACTAATTCTATTAGTCGAAATATTGGCCACTTATAAATCTGCCCTTTGCCGTAGTGCCGCGCCAGCATTGCATTCAGTTTTGTATTTTATTTAGTTGTTCAACCTGTTAACACCCCTTAATGAGGATCAATCTAAGAACTGTGAAGGCTTTCTCACCGAACAAGAATGCTACCAAGCTTTAAAACACATGGACAATGGAAAGAGCCCAGGCTCAGACGGCTTCACATGCGAATTTTACAAATTCTTCTGGGATTACGTTAAACAAAATGTTATTGCAAGCATAAATTATGGCTTCGAAAAACGCCAATTATCAATATGTCAAAGAAGAGGTATCATAACACTAGTACCGAAAAAAGACAAACCGACCAATCTCCTTGGCAATCTAAGGCCTATCTCACTTTTAAACATAGACTACAAAATTGCCACGAAAGCAATTGCAAAAAGACTGGAAGCCGTCCTGCCGCTTTTGATAAACGCTGATCAAACCGGCTATATTAAAGGACGTTATATCGGGAAAACGTCAGACTCATTAGTGACATTATTAGCTACACCGCAGCAAAAAACTCCCCCGGTCTTGCTGTCTTCCTCGACTTTGAAAAGGCATTTGATTCTATGGAATGGAATTTTCTTTTTAAGGTTCTTGACAAACTTAATTTTGGTCCTGACTTCAAAAACTGGATACAAACTTTTTATTGCAACACAACTAGCTGTGTCACAAACAATGGTTATGCCTCTGATTTCTTCAAGCTGGAGCGAGGCGTCAGGCAGGGTTGCCTACTATCAGGCACACTCTTCGTCCTTGGTATTGAAATTCTTGCACTTGCAATTAAAAAAAACCCGAACATTGAAGGCATTAGAGTTGGAGCACGCGAGATAAAAATCACACAGTATGCGGATGACACAACAGTTTTTCTAAAAAACCCTGAATCATTGAGTCACTTGTTTGACCTCCTAGAAAAGTTTGAAAGATGCTCGGAAGCAAATTATTTAAAGCTAAACTGGTGAGCAGTGATCTTTGCTATTTATGTTCAAAAACAAAACAAGATCTAAAACATATGCTTGTTTCATGTCCGGTGGTATCAGAGTTCTGGAAAATCTTTCTGGAAGGGTATGAGACTCATACTACCATAAAACTAGAATTGTCAACCGCAAAAATCTTATATGGTATCATAGATAACGACAACCTTTGTAATTTAACTAATCACCTCCTACTAATTGCGAAATACTATATATATTGTTCCAGTATTAATGAAGAACCTTTATCTTTTAGTACTTATCTAACAATAGTGATAAGCAAAGCTGAAATCGAAAAACAAAAATCTCCAAGGACTAATTCAAATGAACGTTATTACAATAAATGGAAACCTTTAATTGACAAAAAGTTTGTGACCTAGAGCTGTATATTACTTTTCTTTGTACTTTGTAAGATGTAACGAAAATGAGCAAGCCATAGTAGTGAATGTAATTGTATTTTTTTCTTTCGTTGTATCCTAGTGTATTGTAAGTATTATTTGTACGTCTTGTAAGGGTAATATAGATATTGTCAATAAAAAAAAAATAAAAAAAAATTATTTAGTTGTTAGGTGGACCCTCGTCTTAACCACTTTTTAGTGAATCTTGATATCCTCAACTGATAATTATATAAAGATTTGATTTATTACTTATTATTACTCGGTGTAGCTTCAACTTGAGCGCTGATTGGCTACAATTGTAAATTGCCTTTTCTCGGAAACCGGATTAACCTCGAAACATATTCAATGCGCACACACATACAACCGTAAACCGAATTTCAGGGTATTTCCTTCAGATTTGGTTAAGTTGCTAAAACAGTATAAAACAATAGTTCGTGAAATGTTAATAGGAAGTTTCTTTGATTCCTCAGCAACACAACCTGGAAAACCTACGATGATTTTAGTTGTGTTCACTTTGGCTCTGTTTATTTCAGGTAAGTTTAATATGTTGCTTAATATTGTTGTAATTTGGAATGATTTATCTCGGTTTCAGTATTGAAACTGAGAGCTGTAATTGTAAAAGTACGGCCACAATATGCTAAGATGTAACGAAAGCGATCAAATGTAACCCGGAAGTACTTTTTATGCTGTGCCGCTGTTCTATCTTAAACCGACGGAACGAGTAAGATATAAAGATAACCCAATGGCAACATTAAAGGAAAATACTTAAATTGTTTAGTGTTTAACCGAGGCAAATTTGTGTAAGCTTACACAGTTTGATCTATTCAGATTCTTTAGCTGAAAATGTAAATTGCCGAAAATTTTAGGGAATGTAATTTTATCCCCCAATTCACGAGCAGCTGTTGGCTTTCTGCTACCTGGCCTTTTTGCGCACTTTAAACGACATTTTTAGCTACATTACATTCACAGAGTTGCAAAGTTTCAGGTGACCTCAGGCGCAAAAAACGCGGCCAGTTTTTCCTCACAATTTTATCCGAATTTCTGAGGCGGTTAATGTCTTTCCGAACGAATATTTCGCAGAAACGAACCGGAAGATGCCCTGTCAGTAATCACAAACGAAAGAGGCTTGTAAAGTACTTGAGAAATAACGATCTCGTGCTTTTGTTATCGTAGTCTTCGCTGAGACATCCTGTCTTGCTCGGGTGTCAGTAAAACGCGGGGTCGGGGTCGGGGTCATTTTTTTTTTTTTTTACCTTTCTTTTTTTTCAACATCACAGGTCATTTGTGGGTCAAATAAGGATTAAAGCCAATATAAAAAAGTTATAAATATGGTGGATAAAAAACGCATGGCCCACACTCTCCTTTTGGCACAAACCTGACTGACCCACCCACTATTAAACATGGATTTTTTGCTTGCAATCAAGAGAGGATCAAGGGGTACCCCTTGATCCTCTCTTGCTTGCAATGTAATCCAAGAAAACCACATTAATTTTGTATGACAAAATCATAAATCTCCGGCCTCCGGCCTCGATTCGTAAAGAATTAAGTCCAGCGAAGTACACTTAACGGTACATCACTACCACTGTCACTCAGCTGTTGGAAACCAGTTTTGCGGTCTTTTGCGAGGGGGACATTGTTATCATTGGAGGTATCACTCCCAACTTCCTGCAGATCACAGTCTTCACTTGCTTCTAAGCTGCTGACACTCGATTCAGATCCACTTGCAATTGTGTTTCTGAATGTGAGCTTACACTAAGCCAAACTTTTTTTTTTCACGTTCATTTCTTTTTCGGTTGTCAGCTTATAACCTCCGATATACTGATTAAGGACAGAAACTCAGGAAATCCTCACAGATGAGTTTCTACCACTACATATCCTCATAGGTCAAGTAACTCTTCCTTTCTGCCTTCTCCCTTCTTTCTCTTTCTCTCTTTTGTTTCATCATGTTAAGGTACGCAAGGCGATGCATGTATTTCACTATCAGGTGTAGCTCATTCTACTGCATACTTCTCAGAGAACGCTGGTATGCTGCTTTCTTTTCTAGTGAATTTTCACCTGCAGGTTGGCAGATAAACGTGTATCTATTCCTCTTAAAAAATAGGATGACCCACCCCCCATGACTAGCTAAAAATTGAACGACCCATTCGTTACCAAGGGCTCAATAACACATGACCCACCCCCTCTCTGCTCCGGCCCACCCCATCCTATACGCGTATCAGAGACCCTCTGCCGAGGCGAGTTTAACGCGCAACAAATAAGTGTTGAGCAATTACCAAGTTAAGAAAGTTTTCAAGTCAACGTTTCCTTCAGTCCCGATTTAAACAAAGTATTTTTTCTTGCTTAATCTGCCTTGCGATACATCTCTAGCTACATGCGATCAGACATTTTTTAAAGAAGGAGGAAGAGGCCCGGGAAAGAGGCAAAATTTCGCACTGAAGATTGAGCGTAAATCCGACCCGTCTGTAGCTCTGTAGTGCCTTCAGATAAGGAGCAAAATTGAGTTAAGATTCTGCCTAGAAATCGTTTCTTCCCAGAAACCTGACAGCTAAACATGTTGAGACTTAATTATCCAGTTCTAATTGTGCCATTTTTGAACGTTTCGTAGAAAGGCTGCTTCCCAATATTATATACATTATCAGAGATCCGCTCTTGCATAGCTCAGCACACGCCGGACTACATGTATAGTGTGGGCTCGTATTCTACTAAATCGGGATAGAAACGCACTTGAAAGAAAACCGAAACAAACGGAAAACTGAGAAATGGTTGATACTGTAATTTAATTTTACTAACGCAGCACCTTAACTCAGGCAACACTATTGAAACTGCAAAATCTACTTCTGTTACATCACCGAAAAGGTTATGATCTATTACTTGCAAAGCTACAAAAATTTGCTATAAAGCGACAATTTTAATGCAATTTCATTTAATAAGGGAAATTGACTGTCGAAATTGAGAGATTTAACTCATATATCAAACACGACGAAGAGTGTTTCATCTGAAAGCGGGTTAGAAAAAAAAGAGACCAAGCCGACTTCTTTTAACTCTTCGTCGTGTTTGTCTGAATTAGTAAACCATTAATAATTCTTGAATAAATTAAAAACAAAAGATCACCAAATTTTATGATGATTAAAATCATATTTTCTGAAATACCCTTCACGGAAGTGTTTTCCCTTTTTTTTCTCTCGTGAATTATTAAACATTTTTAGAAGCTTTACCATAACACATCCACCCCAGAAAAATTTGGCTTATGAGTTTTGTTAGGGCAGGGTCCTGTGCAATCTTTTAAAAGCTTTTGTGAACTCCCGGCGTAACTGGATTTAAAAAAAGTGTATAACATCCTCCCATTCCATTCTTTTTTCAACTCTTTAGCATCATACCAGCAACAGCATCCAAAGATTGTTTCAAGCCCAAGCCGCCCCTTGATTGGCAGAAGCGGAGGTGACGCAACATATAACTGGACTTTCACACTGTGGCCGGGAAGGACTTGGAATGAGAGAGTAGTGGAGGTCATTTTTGGGATCTGGAAAGCTCCAGGATATATTATGCCTAAACTTATCGTTATCAGCAGGCAGGGGCAAGTGTTGACTAAACCACATTTCGAGGACAAAGTAAGCTTCAAGTTTGACATGTCCCGTCTACAAGTGGGATTCATGCTTCACAATTTAAGCGCGTTGGATGAGAAACAATATGCACTTCAAGTTGAGTTTGGGCTGGCCTGCAATCCCTTGACGGACGTTGTTGCTCTTCTTCTGCACGGTAATTAATATTAAAGTTTGAAACTCACAGAATAAATCTTAAGGAAGAGACATGGGATTGGTCGCGACGCAGAGAAAATGAGAAAAAGTAAAAACATTTTGGCATTTCCTCATAAATTACATGCATGAGAAAATTACAGCTACTCCAGTCTGCTAGATGAGTTTGTAAATAACCGTCCTCCATCTATTCCAATCATAGTAATCCTTGTTTCTTTAAACGGAAGATCGGCAATACTTGTCGTAGAGGTACTGGTAAATGTTCTTCAACAGAGTGTTACACCAGGGATATATTCTTATAGCCCTTCATTAAACCTATTTCACATCATTCTCAACAAACAGATCCACCTGAAATAATCAGCCTCTTGAAACGAAACATTCACGTAAGGACTGGAGCCGATTTGGATTTGAAATGTGAGGCGAAGGGACTCCCTGACCCACAAGTCACATGGAGCCGGAATGGAAGGCTTATAAAAAATGAAACTCTGGTCTTGAGACAGGTAACGAAAGATGACAGTGGACTCTACCTGTGCAAAGCGAATAACGTGGCTGGGGAAGACCGCATGGAGGTTAATCTTACTGTTGGAGATGACGAAGAAATGATACAAACTACACGTAAACTGAGATTTAGCGATGTATATCATTCAAGTATTAGAGTGCTGCCCATGGCTTCTATTACTCTGTCAGTGTGCGCATGCGTGAGATACTATTACGACACTTTTGGTCGTCACACGCGATCCCCATTAATTTAGGCGATGTACCGGTACATCTCCACAAGCATTGCCGAGACTGTTATACGTACCTACAGTCAAAGCCAATAGCTACCATATGTGTTGCAGGTGCCTTTACACCCCTCGGCAGTAACGGGTGCCTGTAACAAGGCTTTCGAGTTGTAGAGATCTCTTACGGCCATGACATGCTGATGAGATCTGATGGGCCCAAACAGCTGCCCTGAACAGGCTTCCCTCTAATGAAGGAAGTTAACCGCACTGAGACGCATTACTTATTGTTTTCAAATGCTCCCAGAATTGGCAGACCCCGTTGAAACTGGGAAACCACCTTCTTCTTTTCCCAAGAAACTTCAGGACTACTTGTGAAACTGCCGTGTGAAACAGCGCGTGCTAAAGACGTTTCATTCAACAGTTGTTAGCAAAAGTTGTACCGTCTTAACGGCTTTTGTAAAACTGGCAACTTTGACTTGTCATGAAACGTTACCCGTGTAACTGATCAATGCATGGATGATCAGTATAAAACTGGCATCTGAAAACGGTGTCTGTGTGAAAACAAGAACTAAGAATACAACTCCCAGTCGTAGACTGCACATCTGAAAACTACTGGAGTTTTTTCTGTTTCAGTTTCTAGGGCGACAACTGCAAAACATGTGAGCGCCCGTACGTCGAAGGCAATGTTGTTGGTGCCGATCCTATCGGCATTTCTTGTGCTAATGGTTCCTCAGTGGTCTTGTATGGGTTTCATGGACAACTGAGAAGGAGCAGCAGATTTACACAGGACACCAAGCTTACATTCTATTGCTGTCAATGACAAAGGAAAACTCAGTTTAAAGTTCATTACTGTCGCTATAGCTAATGCGATCATCGGCATAATTATAGTGAACTGTTATGACCTGTAACGTTGCAGCAAGCCGGTTTTTAAGTTAAAGTTAGTGCATTTTTTAACGGATATTGAGAAACTGAAAAAAATTTTTAATCTTGCCTCTTGTGTGTCTCTCTCAAGTATTTCCACATTTACTGTTCTCCGGCTGAGACTTTCAAAGCAACCAAATTGAAAATGTAGGACAAAAATGATTTTGCGAGAACTTAAATCGTTCAGTTACAATCTGAATTCAAAATTTGCATTCAAGCCTGGGATTCTGATCCGTGGCATGATTTCAAAAAGCTGGTTCTGATAACACCGTATCCGCCGTTTAGGCGGAAGCAAAATTGCGTAAAAAATCGTGTCACCCCCAGCACTATTCCACTACTTTTTTTTTTAACTTGAGCAGGGTCACGAAATAAAGAATATCTGTATTAAAAAAGCTACGATCTTGGACCGAATAAAAAAGAAATTTACCCCCTGAAAAAAAAAAAAATGCATTCACGCGCTAACCAAAACGCGCCATTTTTCCGTCAATGAATAGTGGGGGGAGGGGGGGGGGAGTGGTGGGTTTAATTTTTCAGTTGATTTGTCCAAGATTGTAGGTCTGTAGTTTGAGAGACAAATTCGACAAGGGTCCCTTTAGAGGAGGGGGAGGGGGTGGAGGGGGAGGGCTGATTTAGATAATATATAGGTATGGTGGAACGATTTAGTAATAGATTTATAAACAAGTGCACGATAATGTCTTATAACGAATGTCCCTTCTTTTGGGCCAGAAATGATGTAGGTGATGATAGTAGTTAGATATTTGGGTGTATAAGCACACTTTTGAAAATTTCACTGAATTCATACCTGATTCAACAATGAACTCAAAAAACGTAAATCCTCGGTTTTTCAAAAACCTAAATTTTTATCCTCGGTTTCTCAAAAACCTAAATCCTCGTTTTTCATAAATGACACCCAACTGACCCCAACTCACAAACAATCATCGATTAAATCCAACCAACTCATCAATCGATGATTTGAATGATGAATACAATATTTTTGAACACCAATTTGGATATAATTAACCTGTAATGGAGAAAAAATAATCATAAATAATTCAAATTTATGGTTGTTGTGTGACTGGGTGCCGTTACTGTCACGCGTGACGTTGTGTGACTTGTCACAAAAATTGACAAAACCCTAGACGTGGGGTGCTCGGTTGGCTGTTTTCTTGCCTAGCCCCTGCTAGGTCTTTTCCCCGCCGCTGACAAGGCGGCTGTCCCTTCCCAGTTTACCTCTGGGACAGAGGTTGAGTTCGGGAAAGAACTCTGAGCATCCCGCTGTAAACCAGTAGGGCCTGAGCGGGCTCACCCTGGAGGTACCGTCCACTGGAAGACATCCCACACTACTCAGTAATTCACCATCTGCACAAGCCGTCAAACAGGTTTCAGTCAGGGGCCAACTGACACCACCCTAAAGCTTCACCAGAGTTTGTGAACTAATGTAACAAAGGCCTGATTACCTATATATTACACTCAGTTCTGAAATGTTTACACTTGTGGTGCTATTTTTCTGTATATTGCGTAATATTGCTTGATTTGGATTAACACACATGCGCTTTCATGCATGTTCACGATGACACAACCCAAAGGGGACTGGACACTAGTTTGTTAATACACGTGTCGGCCATTTTGTCGCCATTTTGTGAAGAGTTTGTGTTTTGATGTTTATCGTTTATGTTTTGGGATATTTGAACATTTATTTCTCCACTTTCATCGTTCTGATGTTTGTAGACGCTTTTTGAGGTAAGAATATCATTGATCTTGCACACAACAATGGATTTTTTTATTGGATCGACTCGCTATCGAATATTCGTGAGGCCGTGAAATGAGCTTATTATTTTAGCACATCAACTAAATCCTTGATTGGGATCCAAGAGTTAAAGGCATCATTGTATCCTTTCCACTTTACCAAAGCTTGTTTCTTCTTGTAATCTCTCCTGATAACTTTATCGATTCTGAATATCTCCTGATTAGCTTTCAATAATTCTGGTTCATAAAAGCTGCCTTGTATCTCTTCATTATTGAGATCTTTCAGTTTGTATGTGATTGGATTCGTGTATTGAATTTTATCGATAATGAAGACCTCTTCTGTCCAGTTTTCTGTATAACCTCGATCAAACACTTTCCTTTTATACTTTGATATTCTAACCTTTTCACCAACTTGGAATTTTGGCAAAGATGATAATTGCTTCAAATTGCCATAAAGATTGAAGTAAACAGTTCCTTCATTCTTTTTCTTAGATGCTTCTGTCGGTGTCATTTTTATTGAACTGTGTTTAGTGTTATTATACTGATTCAATATTTCAGGCAAAATATCCAGATACATTGTATTGCCTTGGGCAGTGAATCGTTTCCACATTTTATTTTTAATCGTCCGGTTCCATCTTTCCACCACTGATGACTTCTCTTCATTTTCAGTCGAATACAGTGTAATGTTATGTTTATTGAGCAAGTCTTTGAAATGTTTGTTGTAGAACTCTGAGCCTTTATCAGTCCATAGATACTTTGGTTTTCGACCCTCTTTGAATATGCTTTGAAATGCTGTAGTTATAGTCTCACCTTTTTTATCTTTTAATGGGACAATCCAACCGTATTTACTGAAAACATCTATAGCCATGAGAAGATACCTGTTACCTTTATTCCATTTACTGAATTGTTGCATTTCAACAAGATCAGCAGCCCATATTTCATCAATATTATTTACAATAACACGCCGCCGAGTAAAGTTACGCCTTATGGGTTTATGCAGCTCATTAGCTAATTTTTCTTGCCAGTTTTCCTCTTTACCCGACGGCTTTTGACGTTTTTTGGAACCCCAAGACCCAGTTTCTGTTTTGTATTTATTGCATTTCTTGCCAACCGATGTCCCCATTGTCGTTCGGAATATGGAACAGCATCCAATGATTTAACCATCTTTTTATCAGCTTTGTTTTTACATTTTTTGTCATCTTTGCAGACTGAATAATCAACATCATGTTGCATGGCTATTGCATCTGTTTTGCCTGTTGGTTTATCATATATTTCCAATATTTGCCCTGTTTTGGGGTTATATTTTACTTGTTTTTCCAAATCATTGTATGGACCAGTGTATTTGTGCCCTGGAAGTACACAACCAGCTTTGGGTTTTGGTAACATGCCAATTGCTTTGTGTATATCAATTGAACCACCGCTTAGGACAGCGGAACGACTTTTGGGTCGTCCTTTGATTCCTTTATCATACTCATTCCAATTTGGTGGGTGCCAACCAATTGAATCATAGCTTGAACAACTTGGTGTATTGTGATATTTTTTTCCAATCTTTACCATGCTTTGACATGGATAATCTTTGTATTTTTCTAATGTCTTTTTCCCAGCCTTGCCAGACCAAAATTGACTCGACAATATGCCAGTATCTGTGCTAAATGCACTTTTAGCAATGTCTCCAGATTTGTATCTATCAAAGACTTCCTTTGTTGATGGAATTAATGTTCCAACAACATCCATCGACTTCGATGCAACCTTACCAGGCGTACCAAATTGTTCCAAAATTGTATCCAAATTACCACCATCAAGTTCTTTTCGGTCAGTTTTGTACCTTCTTTTTGGTCTTACTTTGGTTGGGAATTTATCAAACATCTCTGATCCAGTCTTTTGAACAAAAGGAGTTGCTTTAGAGATAGCATAATCAATAGCTTTCTTTTGCAATTTAGGGTTTCTAAGTGCTTCAGACCCATAATATCGACCCATTTCAACTGCTTTCTTTCCCATCCATGGTATTGCATGTTGAATTAACATATCAGCACCAGTTGATGCTAAAGTATCCATTATGCCCCCCCCCCCCCCCCCCCTTCGGAGGGGCTATTTAGTTTCCCTGTTTTTTTTAACAAATTTGGTTTTAGTTATACCACATTCAGCACATGTACAGAAGAACATGAGCCGACCATTTTTGGCTTGCTTGTAACCTGCAGGCTCAACACATTCAGTTTGTTTCTTTTGTTTAACACAATATGATTTGACCATTTTATATCACTATATTAGATTAATTATCATCAGAGTCAGACTCATAATCTGAGTCACTTTCATCATTGATGGATTCTCTGTCAGACTCATGCTCGCTGTAGTCACTTGAATCATCTTCAGAATCTGTTACCAATGTACACCATGAACAAACATCTCCAAAATGATCAGTTTCTTCTTGACAATCTTCGCAAAATTTTCTCATATACTATTGATTAGATAATTTTTTAAAATATTGGATTATAAAATTGTGCATTGTGGATTGTTTTCAATATACTTGTACCCTTTTGTCTCTCAAATAAATAATACAAACACCAATAGCCACACAATACTGAATCTCTTTCCTGGATTTCATCTCCTGAATACATTAATCGTTTGCCACTTGTTGACATGAATTGCATAATTTCTTTTGGCATAATTAACCCAAAACTATCAAAATATTCTACATATTTGTCTCCGTTTCGATACGCAACCCAATGTGTACCTGCTCCAATCTGTGAATCCAGGTTAATGATACCAACTTCATCTTTTTTCATCTTTTGTGGTAGATTATCTCTGCTGTAAATGTCTCTGAAGTGTTTTATTTTGAGTTTTTTGACCCAATCAATGAGTTCAAAGTTACTGAGTGGTTTATTTATGAATTTCACAGAATGTCTCCGATTAATGGAATCCCCTTGAATGGACTGTTTTTGCCTAATAACAGACCTTTTCCTTTTTTAGTTTTTTTTTTTCCTTTGCCATATTGATCCCATGTACCGAAAAATGGAGGCGGCCTATAATTAACTGGCAGGACCAAACCACCATCTTTTTTGGTTGTGTTTGGAACAAAAACTGGGACCGATCTTCTGGATCTACTTTTATCCACCTGCAAGCCTTTACCCATTAATGCATTCAAAACCATTGGAAGGCCAATTGAAGCCAATAATGTCCCCAAAAAACCTCCTGATTGTTCCTTAGTTGGTTTAATTACAATCTGTCCACCAGTATGTATTGCATTGACAATTTGCTTCTTTTGTGCTTCAGTGAGCCAATCTTTGTATTTTATTAATTGATCAATTTTATTTTGAGGAATGAGGAAACCACCAGCTTGTCCTCTACCAAATATTTTATTGACTCCCACATTTGCAAGCCCAGAAAGTGCTCCAGTAGCTAATGGTCCAACTGCTTTTGCTGCCATTGGTAGTAATTTTGTGCCAATTTTGAATAATGATGACCAAAGACTGCCTCCCTGTTGTACAGCTTTTCGTATCTGTGTTTTGCTTATTTTAATATCTGCTCCAGTTTTGTTTTGCATTGCCTTTTTCAACCTATTTATTTGTGTATTGGTTAACATCAGCTGATCCGGACCAGTTAATTCAGAATTTGATAATCTTATTGTTATTGCTGAATTGTTTTTTAATGCTTTTGCTAGTTTATCTTTTTGCCCAATTGATAGTTTTACTCCATGTGAATGATAAGTTGTGATATCTTTTATATAACTAACGTTACATTAAAAATTTATTCCATTTATCGAAACAATAGTTTTCCATCCTTCTGGATGAGCTCAGCATAAACTGAATATGCAGCTGCAGTTGTACCAGATAATTCATAATGAAATGTCAGCTTTGTGGTACCATCTTTGATATCCATTTTTTGTTTTGTTAAATCAAAATACACGAATGAAAATAGTGTTTTGAAGTTATTGATATTCAAGAAAGTCCCCTGACTGTATTCATTATTTGCATGCACATATTTGAGGACATCTCTGTAAACTCGAGTCAAATCAGCCTCTGGTGTATAATGAACATTAGGATATTCATTGCCATTAGCCACAGATAAATGACAATTCAGCAATGTTCTGGGATCTGTTGATACACTAAATGTATTGTACAAAAATGGATTTACTGTTTGTGCTCCAATATTTGCATCATTGATAATGAAAACAAACACATGTCTTGGCTTTGAAATACCACTTGTTATCTGAAAATTACCACTTCTTTGTGTTGATGAATTGCTTCTTTCCACATTTTCACGCAAATAAACCCATTTATGAGGCTTCAAAAATTGATTCATGTACAGTGATTGTCCTTCTGAATTGAAAGTGATTCGTGGCACAATAAGCTCCATTCTAGTAATCATTACACGACAATCAGCCCCAGCTTGCCAAATAAGATTGGCATCAGATTCGATCTCCAAATTCAATTCCAATCGTGTTGATGGCAATAACTCATCTCTCAATGCTTCAAAGAATGCGTATCGATTCAATGGTATTTCTGTATTGACAACCGCTGATAGACCCAAAATCGCTTTTCTTGCAGCAAATCCTTTGTTGAACAAAGCTTGTGCAGGTCTCTCTTCAGCACTTCGGTTTGTATCCAGATAGAAAAACTCATTGGTTGCAGTTGATTGAGCATATACTGGACTATATTCCAATAGATTCTGGATATTGACACAATGATTTGCATAATTACAATCATACACATGTTTACCATTTAGCCTGATGTCCAAATCATTTATAAGACTGTGAGAGCCATTTACAATACCATTATGGTCTTCAGCTGCTATATTTCCATTTTGCATTGTTTGGACTTTAAAACCAACTGATACTCTTGCATTATACCAATCAAATGGAGTAACTTCTCCTGTGTTATCGACTACGAAACGATAACCATCTTTCTTTTGTGACCTATTATTCCCTGGATTACCAGTATTCAATGGTGTCTCCAATTGAAAGAAGACATCTTCAAACCTTTCAATATATTTTGGATTTCTTAATGATTTCATTTATAAACATATGTTACATTATTTTCATTTTCTCCTTCTTTTGAGTTTTCCACCGGATATCATCTGATTGACTCTCAGCTATTTGAAAATCAGTCAGTGGCTGCTCCATTTTTGGTTGGCTCATTGTCACTGATTTTGTTTTGGAAGGTTGTTTTTTGCTCAATAATTGAATTATTTTATCACCTGCTTTATTACCAGCAAACTCACCAGTTTGGGTGACTGCTTTTTCAGCTGCAGTTTTGGCTCCTTTTTTAGCTAATTCTTTTGCTGTTTTTCCGAAAAGTTTTGATCCAACTGATCTGAAAACATCCATAATTCCTTCACCATGGATATGTTTTATCGCATAACGACCCAATTCTGGGTCAAAACGTGGTTTAAATTCACTTTGTCGTACCATATATTGATATATTATATTAAACTAGACCTGAGAATCAAGCTCATGAACCAGTCAATGCCATTCAAGTCAATTGGCCGACCCAAAGCGTCAGTCACTGTTATCCCCATTTCTGAAATAATTGATTTGGAAACTGGGCTGAATAATGCTCTTTTTGGCTCAAAAGTAAATGGATAACTCCTTGTTAAATTGTCAGTGGGTATCATTATCAGTGTATTTGTGAATCGTCCATCACTGAGGCTATCCGTTATTATATCACAATTAATATTCAAAACGTCAATATCATTGGTAATATTTGGCAATTTTGTCCCATGTTCAGTTTGGTTAATTAACTTTGGTTCAAATCCAATAAGCGCCCCAAAATTAGAGTTTCTAATATCAAGCTTCCATTGGTTGTCTAGCTCAATGACAACTCTATATGATGAAAGCACAAAATATAGATTGATGCCCTTGCTAGAAGATGGTTTATCTCCATTTTGAATTATTGATTGAGTGATATAATCATCAAGATCATCATATGAATACATTCCATCAACAAATGTGATTGTCTTCCAATTTGTACCATTATCTGGGCTGTATTTGATTGTATTATTGTTGTATCCTGCATTGACATTATGCCATGAGTATGTCATTGAAACTCGATCAACAGCTAGCTCATGTCTCATTGTTGTGTCAAGCCTTAATGGTGGATCAAATTTGATAATAAAGTCTTCAGGCCGACTTCGACCTATTTTTTGTCGGTTAACAGATGAAATATGTATCGCTCTTTCTTGCATATATCATTACATTATATATTGTTGCAATAAATCAATGAGCTGTTCGTTGTTTATCAAGCCAAGTTGATTCAATTTATGGGCAATCTGTGAAAATTCCTCTTTGACTCCATTATTGCCAGCCAAAATGGATCCACCAAGCAATTCCATTCTGTCAGTCAAATCATTAGCATCATTGAAATAAACAACACCAGAGCCCAATTTCTTGAATTTTTTGCTGGATTTATGGATTGAAATCTCACTGAGTTGGTTCAACTCATCGAATACCATTTTGGCAATATCGCTGTATTTCTTCTTTGAATTAAATCTCTTGGTCAATAAATCGATTGTATCGAAATCAACCTTTTTGTCCATTACTTTGCGTTTATCTTTTGTTGCCACAAGTCTGAGTTGTCCCATTAATTTTGGAATATCAATCATCAGCCCACCATATTGCCCTGAAGATGATATTTTGTATGCATTTCTCTTTGGTTGAGTATAACCAGAACCTTTTTTGATGGTTTTCATTCCTTCTGGGATTATTTTAATGCGCCCTCTGTATTTTTGCAATAATTTTATATCTTCATCAGTTTTATCAATTTTGTCTTTATTCTTGGTCTTTCCTTGGCCCTTGGATAAAGGACCCTTCTTTATTCCAAGTTTTTTCAACATTTTGCCAATTTTAGCATCATAATCCTTGATGTCAATATCTCCTTGCATAGAAGCTTGGAGAACAGAACTCGGAGGTGCAAGATCGTATTGAATCAATTTTTGGAACTCATCATCATCAAAACCAGCATCCAAATTTGACATTGCTGGTTGATAATCTACTGGTAACTTTGATTCTGGTAATTGTGGTTGTGGTTTTGTTTCTGGTTGATAAGTTAACATAGCAATGTCTTCCAAACCTGAAGTCAACGCTTTTTGGTTTTTCTCCAATTGTTCAATCAATTTGTCTTGTTTTTCATCAATTGTTTGTTTTGTTTCCTCTTGAGCTTTAATAATTGGTTTGAAAGTTTCTGATAAACCTTGTTGTAAATCTTGTTTATCATGCTTGTACTCCTTCAATGTATCTCTAACTTGTTTGGTTATTGTTCCAGCCTTAATCTTGGCTTCAGATAGTTGTTTTAATCTTTGTAGATCCATTATATTATTAACTTATATTAACTTTTCTCAACTTATATAATGTATTGATATACATGGAAATCCCAAATTATGACAGACATGATAAAAACACTAATTTCAAAAGATTGTATGGTTACATGCCAAGTGACACGTTTCGGATGTTAATATGTGGTAATTCAGGATCTGGAAAGACAAATTTATTGTACCATATGCTGATGAAACCACTTTTGTATTATGATAGAATACATTTATATGCCAAAAATTTGGAGCAACAAAAATACAAGGATATGATTCAAACATTGACTGATATATCAAATAGTGTCGGGTATAATGTCCTTGTTTGTAGCAATGATGATATAATTCCAGTGGAGGAATTGAAGGATGATGATGCCCAGAAGATAGTAATATTTGATGACTTTATTTGTGAAAAAAACCAGAAACCATTGATTGATTATTTCATTCGTGGCAGACACAAAAACTGCTCTGTTATTTATCTGAGCCAATCGTTCTACAAAACACCAAAAGATATTCGACTCAATTGCTCTCATTTCTGTGTCTATGACTTTCCTAGCAGCAATGAAAGAAGTCTGATATCTCGTGAGTTGGGAGTCGACAAGGATAAATACATTAAAGCAACAAACGAGCCATTTTCATTTCTATATGTTGATAAGCCCATGAAAAGAATTAACAGGAATTTTTATGGAACAATATAACCAAATGATATAAATGGGAATATTCAACGAACATAGTTCATCGTCTTCTTTCACAACGGGAGGATTCAGAACGGTTCCTCTTCAAGGAGCCGCTGGGCCTCAAGGAATAGGGTTTAAATTAACCCAAAATGGAAATTATGATATACAAAACAAAAAACTTGTTAATGTTAAACAAGGAGCTGATCCCAATGATGTTGTCACAAAGAGCCAAATACAATTGCTGGATAATGCTCCTGGTAATGTACAAGCTGATAAAGCAGTAATTTACAGCAATGCTGGTAGTGTTCATACCAATAGTATCTATCTACAAGACACGCCAGACGGTGCTGGCAGCTCCAATGATGTTCGATTATTGACTGAGCATCAGTCTTATGAAAACATTCATCTTAATATACCAGATTTGAAAAACTTTGATGGCCATGGTGGACGAGCTAAAAGTGAAATAATGGTTACATCAACAGAACAACATATTACTGGACGGAAAACATTTTTTTGATATTAGTGTTTTAAAACCCGATAATAACGATCAAGCGGCGAATAAAAAATATGTCGATGATGAGATTAAAAAAATATCATCACCTGATTTATCTACATATTTGAAAAAAGATGGCACTGTTGAAATGACTGGAAATCTGGATATGGGTAATCAACAAATTACTAATCTTGGAGCCAATATACAAAATACATATGATGTCGTTAATTTAGGTTTCTGTGATACTAAATATTTACAAAAAGTCTCCAATAGTGACCTCGATATGGACAATCATAAAATCAAAGATATGGCTCAACCAACTGATGATAACGATACTGTTAATAAACACTACGTTGATCATAACTTTCTCAACAGGTTAACACCCAATGCTCTTGGTGGTGAATTAGATATGAGAGGTCATAAAATAATCGTTCTTGGAAATCCTTCCAATCCCAATGATGCTTCCACTAAAGCATATGTTGATACAGAAATAGCTAAAATACCATCTGTTGGAAGTGATTTGAGTGTATATTTGAAAAAAGATGGAAGTGTTGCAATGACTGGAAACCTTGATATGAATAATAAACAAATCAAAGATATGGCTCAACCAACTGATGATAATGATGCTACTACCAAAAAATATTTTGATGACAAATTGGAGCAAAGTCACCTTGTCAGCAGCCATATCTTACAGATACCGATGAAAGCAGTTCAGAATATAATATCACAGTGAATGGAATAGCTGCTTTCAATCAATCCCCACATCAGAATAAAAAAGCTTATGATATCACATTGATTAAAGACAGTGGAAGTAATGATTACAGATCAAGGATAGGTTTCAATATTTATACTCTTGCTATTGGAACATACACAATTGTGTTTGAATTCTACCCACCAGAAATGAGATGTGATGCTTCTGAAGCATACATCCACAAAGCTGTACAGCGTGATTTCACTGCTTATAGCAAGCTATTGGTTCAATTCAATAACAACAGCAAACAAACTCCAAATTACATCTATTTGACGATGCATGGAACAGCTACAGCGACTCCAGTACAATGTCATCTGGTTGTTTATGGGGTGAAAGATTGGTCAGATAGCGTTTATCCAGGAGTGTATGATGGCTTGGACAATGTCATGTTTGAATATAAAAATGGAGATATGCAGATGCAAGTCAATTTGGATATGAATAATAAGATTATTTCTGGTTTAATAAATCTGTTATATGATTCTGAAGCAATGAATTTGGGTTATTTTACCAACTTATTCAAAACGAAATACACTGGAACTATTGCCAGTGGTGTTTTCCAAAGAACAAATCCAACAAATAATTTTCAAATCGCTGCTGATGGAAATAACTTTTTCAATCTATACTCCGTTGTTTTCCAAAGCAATCAACAAGTTGCAAATGCACAAATTTTGTTAAATGGAGTAAAACAAGGTGAAACAAGCAACACTGACACATACCACAGAATAGGAAACATAATAAGTGGAAGCAATACATTTGATTTGCCCAAATCAATGAAATTTGTTAGTATTGATTCTATGTCAATATTGGATAATATTGGAGCAGGAACTGCTGTTAATGGAACTTTTGAATTAAAAGTATTACATTCTAATTATTTAGTCCAATATTTCAAATCAATAAATACAATTTCAATATTTCATGGAACTCTAAGAAATGAAATTTTTTATTTAGGCTCAAATGCTTTAAGAATACCAGCATATAATTTCATCATTTTAAAAACGATTATTATTTATGCAACAAAAGGAATGAATCATACAAGAATATTTATTCAAACAAAATCACGAAGAAGTATTTATCATCGTTTGGATGTAAAAGTTGGAATCAATGTTATTTCATTAAACATGAAATTGGATAGCATAACTGGAATGATGTTTCACAAACAAACAGAACCAGAGACTCCTCAAATCGGTCGAGTTGAAGGATCGTTTGAAATTCATTTGTCAACTTTACTTATCTAAATAAATAATATAATGCCATACATTGAAGATGAAAATGGAAACCATATTTTTGATGAAAATGGAGATAAAATAGAATTCACAGTAACTTATGACAACTTACCAGATGGATTCAAATACAGAGAATCTATTCATATCAATAATGATGGTCATTTGGATACAGAAGACAGACATTTGGTCATCAAAGATGGAGTCAATTCAAATCATGCAATTTCACTCCAACAATTAATTAACAGCAATGAAGACATCATCAAACCATTGATAAACACCAAAATACAGCAATCCATGGTGCATTTGGATAATGATGTCAAAGGGTTGTTGGATTCATCAATAAAAAAAACAATAATGCCAAAAGTGGATGAAAAAATAGACACAGCAATCACACTCTTTGCAAATAAATTGAAACAAGATGCATCAAAACCATCTGAAGATGACCCAATGGATGCAATAATGGCAGCAGTTGATAAAAGAATAAATACTTGGTTAACTAATTTCAAAGCTGAGTTGGTTCAAGGTGTTGATGAATATTTGAACAACCAAGTTGCAATGAGAATTGGTCGCAAAAGTGGCACAATACCCAAAACAAATTACACATGGATAAAATTATTGAGTAAAGATGACATTAAAGGAATCAATACATTGCAAGAGATTATTGTGATATATCAGGAGAAATGACAGATATCATCATTCCAAATCCGATTTGGTGTCATCATCATTTGATCAATTGGAATTCTTCTTTGATGTGTCATTTGAAAACTATTATTGCTACTTCAACACTCATCCATCTGATTGGACAATGAAGTATTTTGTTGAATATATTAGGATACAATTACCTGACAATAATGATGAATAAAAATATTGTAATCAAATTGTATAATGAAAGAATTGTCAGAATTGCAAGAACACATTCGAACATCGATGATAGATCATCGTCGTTATTATCAAAGACTCTATGGTTCAGAAATGACAAACAGAATTGAATGCAAGATAAAAAGTATCGTAATATTCACATATTTGCATGAAAAACATTACAACACAGGTTTACCTGATGAAGTTTACAAAGAGTTAATTCATGATGGAATCGGATTAATTGGACCTGGAGATGGATGGTTAACAGCTATTCTCCATCGATTATTTGGTTGGCAACCATATATCAGATCACATGGAATATTACATGACGCTTATGGTCAATTTTACAACAAATATCATCATGACAAAGGATACATGTACACCATTAATGAGAAAAAAACATATCCTTGGATGAAAAAATGCATGTGTTTGGGTCAAATAACTGGTCTCTATTATTGCATCAAAAATAAGATAACCATATAATATATGCAAAACAATTCAAAACAAAAGAAGAGATTAATAATTGATTTCAATCATATTTCAAATCGATTATCAAAAGAAGAAATTGATGAATTGAAAGCTTATTACATGCCATATCACAAAAAGATGTGGATGTACAAAAGTGCATACAAAAGATTAAAAAAATGGGAATTCGCAGGGAATATTTCATCCATTGTGTTTGCAACTGGTGGTATTGCATCATCAATTGCAACCAGTGGAGCTTCATTATTGGCAATATCATCAGTTTCTGTCGTAATTCAAGCTTATATGAAGCATAAAAATATTGAAATAAGGTTGTATCAATGTCAATATGCTTTTCTAACTTACGGACATTTATTAAATGAAATAAAAGAAATAATGAGAAATGGACATTTTGATAGAGATGATTTGACAAACAAGCTTACTCAAAATGATGATTTCATTTTGGATAATTCGCCGATTGTCGATAAATGGGGTGACAAATATGATAAAAAATATCAGATATTCACTTATGTATGATTAATAATGTGCATGATTTTGGGGCCAATAATGTCCATCATTTTATCCCAATAAACATTGTATAATTTCATGGTTTTTTTGGATTTTGTCAACTCAATTTGGGAAGAATCAATTTTCATCAATTGCAATATTCTATGCAAAAGATATTTCAAACTGATTATTCTCTTTCTTTTACCATTGATTTGTTGCAAGATTTTGTTGATTTCGACGAATATTTTATGAATTTTGAAACTATTTGAGCGACTAATGGGTACTTTGCATTGCAAAATTATTTGATCTAATGTATGCGACAAATGGTATTTTCTATTATACACTGTTTTCTTGTATATTTTGAACAAATTGGCATGAAAATTGATGTATTCTGTTTTGAAATCTTCACCAACAACTCGCCCACAATTCACACAAGTCAATTGACCAGAGATATCTCGAAAATTTTGATTTTCACAGCATTGTGGCATATTTGATGTTTTATTGGATGATTCTTTGTGATAGTTGCAAAAGAAGCAATAATCATAGCAATGCAGGGTTTGACAGAGAGATGAATCCACCTGCATGGAATCATCTTTGATGGGGATTGGTATGTGTCTGGCACCCATCATACCATTCTTGTTTTTTGTTTTATGGGGCATACACCCAACAAAACATTCGAAAATTGATGAAAAAATGGGTCAAAAATTGAATAAAAAGTATCGAAAAATCGAAAAACAAGTTTTTACACAAAGTTTGAGGCACAAGTTTTTTGTCACAAATTTTGTTTACAAACGAAAGTGTCCATAAGCATATGAATCTAAACCATTCGGATGTAAATATCGTTTATCATCGAAACATGACAATGATGTTTTGTTGATGACAAAGCTTCCAAGTTCATGGTTATTACTTCTGATTGTTTTCATTTGATGATGCAATTGTTTCTCATTGAAAAGAACATCTTTGTAATCAGAATGTTGAATTTCTTTTTTGATGACATTCTTTTTGATTCCTTTAGCCGTTTTGCCACCATTATTATTGTCTTTGATGTATGAGTACATTTTGGATCTCAATCCAACAAATTCAGTGATGGGGATTCCAGCAGCTTCATCTTTGAATTTTCCAATAACTTTCTTGTTTGTGGAGTCATAAAATTGATGATTTGATGGATAATCTGAATTATCAAACATTTCTTTTTTATTCCAAAAATCTTGATACACATCTTCGGCTTCAATTTCGTATGTCAAACTATCAGTATCAGTGAACAGTAATTTGGCTTTGTTACCATATTTGTTTTTAACGAAATTGTAATGGAAGTCATACATTAGAGTTTTACTCAAATCAAGGATACACATACCAACATATGCTGGTCGATTGAGAGTCAATGATTCCTTGATTTTGTGGACTGCAACCAAGTTTTCATTAAAGATTTTGCTATTGATGAATGTTGGTTTGGAAGTCAGTTTCGATAATTGTTTTTCATTGGTAACTAATTTGATATCTTCTCGTTTTCTGATATTCTCCATGGTTTTACCAAACACTGAGTTATTCATTAATTTAAAGAAATCTTTTTCAAATGTATTCTTTGCATTAGTTCTTTGTCGTGTATTGAAATCAATGTATGTCTTCAACCAGGGTGATTGTTCAAATGACAGAACACGGTGAATTTTAGTTAATTTGAGTCCCAATTCACGGTATAATTGTAAGTTTCTATAATGTAATACATATTTGGTTTTGTTTGCTAATGTTGGAATCAATTTGCTGACTTGACCACTTTTGATTCCAAATTTTTCTGCAATTCTTTGACAACAATCTGACAGCATATCTTGTGTCACTTTGATTTGTTCAGCGCCACATGGATAATCATTATGCAGGTCATGTAATTCATGAGGATATTCCAAATCAACTTCCAGTAAATATCCAGTTTTATTATTTGCATCAACTGTTTTCCAATTAATATTTTTTATTTGTTGTTTATTCAACCATTTGAAATTTCCAGTTGGAAGATATTGACTCATAGCCCAACCATAGAGATTATTTGCATCCAAATACATGAGATATTTGCTTTCTTCATTGGGATTCCAATTTTGCATGTATTTGTTGTTGGCTTTACCGTATCTATTGGCAATGTAACTGATTCCTCCACGAAGACCTTTTTCAACAAATTGATACATATCAATATCCGTTATAAGTTCCAAATTGACTTCAGTCATTTTCAACATTGCATCCCAAGATAATCCCGGAGATGTAAAATAATGACATGGATCCAATCTATAATATTCCAAACATGTTTTCCTGAAATTTTCAAATACATCAGCTAACAGCAATACATCAGATTGGAGATACAAATTATGATATTCTCCCATTGTTTTCAATTCAAATGTCTCCCAAACAGTTTGCGCATGATTGTATTCTTCATCAGTAATATGCTCATTATTCATTTGACTGAAAAAATCGTTTTGACTTGGTAATTGTGTTTCATTGAACTTTTCGAAGCTGTTCATAAAGTCATATGGATAAACACCTTTTTGCTTCATTAATCTAAATTTATCATCTTTGAACACTTGTTTTGTGTATTTGAAAGAATCTTCTGGCAGATTTTTTGCAAGATTTGCCAATGATTGATTCATAAACTGTAAACTATCGATAAATACCAAATTATAACCCAACATGAAGGCCATGTATTTCTCCATATTATGAGGAATTACATTAATTTTGTGTTGTCTGGTTTCACCTTTTCTATCCACATAAGTATTGGTCTCAATAATTTTACCAATTTCTTGCATTATAAAATGACTATCATATCCTTTCAAATTATGGAAAATGACAGGAATCTTATCTGTCAAATAAAAGTTATAATTACAATCATCATGAGCTGAGCCACGAAATTCACCAGTAACATGGCAATGATCTCTGACACGTTTATCTGTTTTCTTGTATTTTTTACCACAAATATGACAGGATGTTGCTTTTTGGAATTTGTCTTCATCTTCTGGAGACATAACTAATGGTTTATTGAATTTGTATTTAATAGTTTGTCTGCAGTATTTGACTTCAGCAAGCATTGCCTCCATGAATTTGTAAACAGCTTTTTCTCCACGATAATATTTTATTGGTTTGGAATATTTGTCATCATAGCAGCAAACAACTTTGTATCCATAACCACAATCAGTGTGTTTTTGATAAGCTTCAGTAAAAGATTGTTGGTTAGATTGATTACAACCATGAATTGGTTCAGTAATTGCTTCAAAATCTGCGTATATCACGAATGGCGCTTGCATTTGTTTATTATAATTTGTGAATTCTATTTTGGAGCCGAGATTTGGCATTTTGATAGCTTGTTCACCATTGATTTCAATACATACTTCCTTATGCTTGGTTAAAACTCGTTCTGATGAAAAACATTGCAAACAATGCATACAAAAATGTTTTCTTTGATGTGATTTGGTTTTGTGGTGCATAAATCGATTAAAATCCTTAATATAAACATAATGGTTTTTCTTATCATCTGAGATTAGCAATAGATTCATTGTGTTTTCAAACTTTTCTTTGGATACATAAATTGGATAAGCTTGTTTGTTCTCATATCCGAATACATTGATGTTGATATTGTTTTGTGTTTCAACTTTGTTATATTGTTTGACTGAAACAGGGAATTCAATTCCTTGGTAATCCAATTTTTCGACAAATGATTTGTCAGTTTTTTTGATTCTTTGTGGATTGTCATTTCGTGGATTCAAATGTCTAATGTGACACCAACGAAAACATTCATTGTCTCTATTTTGTAGATTGATTATTCCTTTTTGATGATGTTGAAGTTCAGTTGGAAGTTGAATGTAAGAACTTCCAGGAAGAGGCTCATATTTGATAATATTAATGTAATGTCCATTGATTGATTTAATTATCCAAGCTGAACCTTCACTAATCCATTTGTGAATATCATTCATAATTTGTTCAACATTAACATCCAAAGATTCTTGAAAATCATTGGCGTTAGTTATTGTTTTTGGTTTACTGTTAAAATATCCAATTCTGGAGACAGTTTGGTTTCCTTTTTGTTGTTCAAAATAAATTGTCAAAGTTTCAATAAATTTAATTCCTTTCATTTGAGGTAATAATTGTTTCATAAAATGAGCAATAGCTAATCTGGTTGAACTCATTTGAATCAAAGGATCTGTTTCATTTTTAATTCCAACTTCATAAGATTTTGTATATCCCTTGAATGCTCTTGCAACTTCTGTGATTTGAGTTCTTTGTGTTGGAATCGGAGCCATTTTCTTAGTCCTTGGTGCTGCTTTGGGTATTAATTGATTATCAAATGATACTTTTTTCACTCTGGGTGCAGCTTTGGGTTTATCAGCAAATTGAATCGGAGGTGGAATTATGTTGTTTCTCGGCAAAGGTTGAGGTCCATCTCTAAATTGAACAGGTGGTTTGATAATATTATTTTCATAATTCTGAACCATTTGTTTGACTGATTTTCGTGGATGGGGTGTTGGAACTGTTGTCTTTTTACTAGGTTTTTGACTTTCAAGTAATAATTCAATTAACTGTTCTTTCGTTAATTTGGATAGATTAGATTTGTTCATATTATATATATACGATAAATTATTTTTTCGTGTGCGTCTGTTTTGCGATTCCAGGTTTGGCATAGATGAATGAAGACTGGAGGCAACATTCACACCAAGATTTTGCGTGGACGGAGTACTTGGTCGGCTCCTATTTCGTGTTACTTTGTCGCGGGAATTCATCCCTGTATACACTCATTGAGCATACACAGGAAATATATACAAAAAACTACCAAAAATTCATATTCGGAAAATGTTCCTGTAATTGTTTTTGATATGGAAAATTACCATTATTGATTTTTTTCATCATTGCATTATATTTTTTATCAATTAACTGTTTCTCATTTTCTGTGAACTCATCATCGGATTCCTTCATTTTAATTTCCAATTTGATTGATTCAATGGGCTGATCAGATGTAATTTCAATCTTTGTTTTATATTTCTTGGCTTCATGAGCGTGTTTCTTATTTTCTGAACTAGTTACTAATTCAAGATTGTCTATGCAATTATTTTGTTTATTTGAGTCAATGTGATTTATTTCATAATTGGATGGAATATCGCCATGATAACATTCTTGGACAAATCTGTGAACAAGAACATTTTTGTTTGGTAATCCAGGTTGTGATAATCCAATTGATTGATAACCTGTTGATTTTAGATTTCCAATTGAAACTCTCTTAGTTTTTTTATTATATATTTGCCCATATTTTTAGCTCCATAATTGGTATAAATATGATGATAATGAAAAACTTCACATTTCATTGGAACATTTTGTGGTTTAAATCGTTTATTACCCTTTCGTCGAATTGCATCATATTTCATATTTTGACTCTGTGTTACAACTTCCAAATTATTAATTGAGTTATCTTGTTTATTACAATTGATATGATGTATTTGATATCCATTTGGGATTATTTTTGATTAATAGCTTCAAAAACCATTCGATGAGAATAACATTTGTTTCTTTTGCCATTTTTTGAAGTAACCCAAATTTGAAAATATCCATTTTGTTTTAAATAACCTCTTTTTGAGATTAATTTTTTGCGATTAATGATGTATCCATCTTCTGATGCTGCATAATTGTTGTATATTGGATGAACATAATATACTTTTTCATTATGATTAATAGTCTCTGCTGCTGGGTTTGACATAGATGAATTCTCACCAGCTTGAGAATCCATTTTAGCGTTTTCTGATTTTTCATTTTTTCTCTCCATTTCTTTCTAATTATATATAATCACCAAACGTTTAAGCCTTAATATTTCAAGTTGGGTCAATTTAAGAGACAAACATGCTATCATTGAGGTGTAAAAATTTGAAATCATAATTGAATTGCCCGGTTATTTTAGCACAATTAATCCCTGTAAAGTGGAAAATTAGTATCATCCATGTCATGACACAACCTATAATACATTTTATTGATAATCTTGTTTTCGGTCCTTGTAAACTCATCGACATGATCTTCAATGGGTGGAAATTCCATTAATCTATTGACAACTCTCAATTCATCTTCATTATATGGACTGTTCAAAAATTCTTTTCTGGCTTGATGCATATATTTGATATTTTCAGATGCTGTGACCAACGAAAGATTTTCACTTGAATTGTCTTGGCGGTCACAATTGATGTGATGAATTTGCATTCCAGGTGGAATTATTGATTGATTAACAGCCTCATAAACGAATCTATGAGCTGGACATGTATTGTATTGTCCCGGAGAAATTATATAATAGCCGTTCTCAGACAAATATCCTTTTCTTGGTTTCAATCTTTTTCGGTTGATTATATAACCATCAGCAGATGCAGCAAAATTTTGAAATGTTGGATAAATAAAATATGTTTTATCATTATGATCAAATTGGTTGTTCATATAAATTAGATTAGATAATTTTTATATCCAAATTGGTGTTCAAAAATATTGTATTCATCATTCAAATCATCGATTGATGAGTTGGTTGGATTTAATCGATGATTGTTTGTGAGTTGGGGTCAGTTGGGTGTCATTTATGAAAAACGAGGATTTAGGTTTTTGAGACACCGAGGATAAAAATTTAGGTTTTTGAAAAACCGAGGATTTACGTTTTTTGAGTTCATTATTGAATCAGGTATGAATTCAGTGAAATTTTCAAAAGTGTGCTTATACACCCAAATATCTAACTACTGATGATAAATTGCTACAGCCAAACAGGAAGCTCCACGGATTGATTTATCTCAATTAGCTCAGTGTACCGGTGCGATATGTTTACATTTAGAACAACAAACCTCTGAAAAAGTCTCAATTCGGGGTCTTAATAAGGAACAGGGTCCCAAAGGGGTTTAGGGTTACAAGCCAATCGATTTAGCCAGAACAGGAGCCCATGCCAGAATCAACCGGTTTTGTCCAGATTCCAAGTAAAGAGAGGCTTCGGGCTTCGAGCAGGTCGCAGCACTGAAAGTTTTCGGGATTCTAGGATTTCAACCCCACCGCGCCTTCTTGAGACCATGAAGAAAAGCAAGGCTTTTTGAAGGACTGCTTGTCACGTAGATAACTTTTTAACTTGAAAAACCTTAGTTTGTTTTTATATTCAAATAAAACGGAATGTGATTTCTTCTTTAAAGGATCAATTGTAACTGTAAAACTGGGTGCACAGAGAGGAAAAGGACCTCACTACGAGTTTTTTTTAACTGAATATTTGGAAAATCTGAGCAAGCTTTGATGAAAATGGACCCAAAAGTCGCGTGAGGTTGACGCTAAAACTTGGTGATCTAACCGGGTGACTCGTTGACTAGAACTAGCGCTTTACATAGCAAGAAATACTACCTAATAGAAAGGATAATAGATTGTATTGTTCTTTATGCCCTACATGGGCAAACATATCCGTTGGTTTGAGCACAGGAACTAAGCCGGATTATGTAAATCAAAGGAACTCTAAAAACTTGAAAGGAAATACTAAAACGGCACAAACTATTTGGCAGTAACAACTTGGTTTCATTCTGCAAAGAAAGCTCCAAGATTAAACACTTTTACGGTCATGTACAATATAAATTCCTCAGGTAATCAAACGGATTTCATTATCATGATGGAGTTTCTCAACTACAGGGTAGTAAACATATTTATTAATTTTGGCTAATGATATGCAGAATAGTATCTTTTATAGTATTGCCTATTTTATGATCTCAGTTTTCGATCTACAGCGACTTTATTAACAGAGTAATTACCTTGAAACTACACCAGCATCCCATTATGAAACGTTTTGCTTTCAAACGTTGTTTTTGCTTTTAAAGTTTTAATTAAATAAACCTTTATGGAAGTATTATATTCACAAATTAGGCCGTTTCGTTGTTCGGTATATAGAAACTTTTCAGACGTTTTTTCGGCCGAATATTACGGCGTATTTCGTTATCATCAAAACACTCAACCTTTAACGGTGTTGTCGGGTAAAGGAGAGAAATAGCAACTCAGAACCTCTTTAGTTCCAAAGAAAACAACAAGAGTTGTAACGCCGTAACGTTAGAGCGTATATGGTTTGTGACTAGGACTTCAGGCGCTAGTCTTGCCGTAAGACTATCTCGCGCCTGTACAATAATTGTCCTTTTAATTTAAATTAAGCTTTCGACAAGGTTATTGGCTAATTGATTGATTTTTTGTTTTCTGATTTGTTTGCTTTCCCCTAAGGAGGAATCTTCTTTTATATCCGTTCGCCGGCAAAGATTTGAAAACCTCGATTGTATAAAAACCGGAAATGCTTGACTGAATCCGGGTCACTGAAACACGCTTACTTTGCACATTTTTGTTCATTCACATTTTCGTTCAGCTCGAAAAGACGTGCGCCATGCAATTTCAACCTTCCTTGATCGTCCAAGGCTTCGTTTTTGTGACACAGTTTTGCCTCGCTTGTAAAGGTAAGTCCCTTTTGGTGTAATGTAGTGCTTGGTACCGTAACTGTATGATGTGTTTCGAGGTACAGTAAGCTCTCTCCTTGCGGACACATCGCTATTACGGACACTCCAATAACACGGACAGCAGCTTAATTCCCGGCAACAAATAAATTACATTCTTTTGACTAAACGAAAGTCCCGCTGTTACGGACTCTCGCGGTCCCGTGGGTGTCCGCAATAATGGGAGTTGACGGTATTTGGATCGCTGGACTGCACTCTGGGCGACTCAGTGAGCACATGGTTTGGCCGTACAGCTCGCCATTGTTATTACGTGGCAACAAG
This sequence comes from Pavona decussata, assembly GCF_977016875.1. Lineage (NCBI taxonomy): Eukaryota > Metazoa > Cnidaria > Anthozoa > Scleractinia > Agariciidae > Pavona > Pavona decussata. The sequence continues at coordinate 87,985 of NW_028145589.1, forward strand.
TGGGTATTCGGTATTCAGTATCGTAAACTTTCAATTTGTTCACTCTAACCAATCTTTACCTACGATTTCGTTTACTGAAAGATATCGTTGCTGTACTCAAGCAGGGAAACTGCTGAAATGGCAGTATCTGTCGCAAGTCGAAGAATGCACATGCCTTCTTCTACAAAAAAATAAATCTAAGTTTATTGAACCACTGTTTTCTGTTGCGTGTTCAGTTCTGTGTATACAGGTTTCAGGAAAAGCTTAGCTCCAATGCAAAGTAAAATGAATGGACGAATAATGGCTATATAGCTAGAATACTGTGTCCTAAGGCCCGGTTATAAATTGACGCCAAATTTGGATGATCATGTCACAGACTATTTTTGGTGTCAACAGCAAATGACCGCGTGAAGAGGAAAGTGTATAATTTTGCTCGCACGTTGTTGTTGCAAAAATCTTCAATTTAGTATTTCTAAGCTTTGTAAAGGCTCAAAATGATCGAAATTTTAAGCGCAAAATCTGAGATTATGTTTTGATGTGACAGAAACGTGTTTTAGGTAGCCTTTTTTTCCCAGTCACGCATGTTCAGTAGTTTCTCATATTTCGCTGAGTCGTCACCCTTTGCTTAGACTGAAAACAAGTCGCAAATACACGCCATTCATTCATTTCACATTCGGTAACTAATGTACAGTTTATGCTCAAAGCGCTAACAAATCACTTTACCATAATACGTACTCGGTTAAGAAACTGCAACAATAAAATAGTTTGACAAAGGAAAACAAATGATAAGATCCTACAGTCAGTGATCACCCAGGAATTATCAACCACAGCCATTACCCGGGAGCCATTACTACCAGAGATAGGGGCAATCTTTTACAGGAAGCCTGTTCCTCCAACTGAAGCACATCAGTCACATCATTCTCGCGCGGTTAGTGCCATTCTGGTCGTGACAGTTTCACTGGCTCTCTTCATCCACCGGGGCTAATATACCGACTACAATACTTATGAGCGGTCACCTGCAAAAGTCATTGTCATGTTTATTTGCATAACAATAATGTTCAAAAATCCATGTTTAAGAGTTTCAAACATTTACTATGTGCCCATCTGGTCGTTACAAGTTGATTTTTGCGCGAACGTGATTCTGGTTTAGTGAAGGAGTTTTCCAACAAAAAATGCCCTTCAATCGACTTGCAGATGGCAAAAAACAACAATAACAACAACAACAACAGCAGCAGCAACAAAAAACAAAACAAAAACGAAATGTTTTTCATCGAATTTAACTTTCCGGCTGTAAAGCAGCATTTGTGCTTACTGCACATCATAATTATGCTCGACTATAAAGAAATTATATTTCTCTGTTAGCATCGATTATGTTAATAACCAAATGGTAAACGGCGCAGCGTGAGTTATTAGATGCGGTTGAGGGTTTGCTCAGCACTCAAGAAGACAGAGTTAAGCTATAGAGTTTTGGCAACGCCTCGAAGACCCTGCAACAACTCTTGTGCTTCTATTTTGTGCTTAGCAACCTCTCCGTGTATCCATAACCTTATGGTACAGGCTGGCCCGTTGTCCATTTGTGAAATCTTACCCTTCTTTGAAATAAAGCGCACAATTATAATGTAAAACTCATTGCCTTTTTCCCGTTTTCAATACAGCGTTGAAAAACCTTACCGTTGAAGAGGGACAACCTGTCAACCTATGTTTCGCACCGCTTCCTAAAGACGTTTTGGCCAGTAGCAGCTTCAAGGGTTGTCGATTTAAGAAGAACAGCATATTGTTTGCTGTTTGGCATAACGGAGCAGAATCTGGAATCTGTATGATTACAATGATTTGCCAGAGGATTAAATATCATTTAAATGGCTCGTTGCCGTGGATAAAAATACTCCATCCAACAGTCAACGATAGCGGACGTTACAGCATTGAGTGCAAATCCTATGGTAGCGCAAAGGCCAAAGATCACGGAGAAGAAATTCTGTTGCACGTAATTAAAGGTATGTAACAATATACGTGTAACAAGAGGTTTTGAGGCTATCCAAACGGTTTTTATTCTTCCAAAACTCAGGGGCACTCAACAGTTTTCTCTCAGATCCTTTGAAACGCTATTTTAGGCTGTCTGGAGTGCCTTTAAAGCTCTGTAGGTTCATTTCAGGCCGCGCTATAATATTTTTATCTGTTCGGTCATTCTGGGGAACTTGAGTCTTATCGAAATTACTAGGGAAAACCTTAGGTCTTATTTCCCTTCCGAAAATCTTAGCTGACCTTCAAGTTTCGGTATCCGAAACGACATTATTATCAATCCGAAAACGCTAGGCCTTAAATTTCCCATATCACGAACGTTCGAGGTGAAAATTCCCTTAGAAAAATTTTAGGGGATTAAGGGCCTTCCAAACAGATAATTTACCGAAACGATCCGTTGGGTGCCCCGGAAAACTGGAACTCTTCAACTTGTTTATTCGTAGTCAGTTCACACCTACACTTAAGCTTTTTATGGTAAATCACCTTAGGGCGTTACGGATGCTCGGGGTTATTCAGCCTGCAAGTAAGCTCTCGCTCCTTTTCCCCTACCATGCTCCGCCGAGAGCTTGCTTGCAGGCTAGGGGTTATAATTCTGCGGTAATTTGGTAGTTCAGTTATTCTGGATATTCAGTGTTGTACATCGTACAGGCCTTCTTTTATATGCTCTCAGCTAAAATTACTTTTACATTGATCAGAGAAAACAGCTATAGGACAGCTGATAACACTACAAGTTGGTGGTAGGATATTGCGCTAAGACGTTGTAATAATGAAAACCATGTTTACTAAAAGTGGAATATCAAACAGATTTCGTTCAACGATCTTCACCGTCAAAACGATCGGAACTTTCGCTCTACGTGATCAAGTTGCGCTCGATCTAATATTCCAAAATGCCTTACGAGCACGGCTGAATAAACATTCATTTTGACGAGTAATTCACATGTAAAGATCGTCGATTTGCTAAAACACTAAAAACTGAAAATGCTATTTGATTTCTAAGAGTCTGAGTTCCTTTTTTAACAAATAAAGAAAAATAGTCCTTACGACACACGACATAATTTGAACAGAGAATTCTTCATTGTCAATCGTTTGGCATTTACATTCTACTTGTTATATTCCTTATCCCTGTTTAAGTCACGGTTACGGTACCGGAAAGTTTATATTTGCTTACCAGTATTTGCTAGTTAACCTGGAACCCTGGCGGAGCTTGCTTCGTCAGTAAAACCTCATTGAGTATCCACCCTCCGGACCCTTTTGCCCCTTTTGTGCCCCCCCGGGCAGGAAACAGTGGATGAGGTTAGCCAATCGTCGGAGATGCTAACTCAAATTCCCATTCATTCATTCATTCATTCATTCATTCATTCATTCATTCATTCATTCATTCATTCATTCATTCATTCATTCATTCATTCATTCATTCATTCATTCATTCATTCATTCATTCATTCATTCGTTCCTTCCCTCCCTCCTTCCTTCCTTCCTTCCTTCCTTCCTTCCTTCCTTCCTTCATTCATTCATTCATTCATTCATTCATTCATTCATTCATTCATTCATTCATTCATTCATTCATTCATTCAGGGCCTCTTCATATGAGACCGGTAACCGGGCTGGCCCGGTAGCCGGTAGGCCAGTCTTCTGTTTATATGGGAGATTTAATCCCTGTTACCGAGATGAAAAATGTCCAAAACGTCCCCAAAATACCCGTGGAACCGCGTTCCGACTTGTCAGTGACCTTACAAGCTATGCGCAGTTGAAAATGTTTCGTCCAGGATAGTCCCAGTATCCGGGCTGGAGTGTTCATATAGGAAAAATTTCCAGCTCGGTTACCGACATCTCGGTAACCGGGCCAGCCCGACTTCTCATATGAACACATCGAAATTTTTGTAAAGAAAAGAGTGGCGAAGCGAGATCTCGGAAACCGAGCCAGCCCGGTCGACCGGGCTCATATGAAGAGGCCCTCATTCGTTGCTCATGGCGACATCACCACTTAAACTTAGTAGTGTATATAACAACTCCAAACTTTATTTCATCCAATCTTGAATCTAATCTTGGATTTTTATAGTTTCTTCAGGAAATCGAACCACCCACAACCCCGCCTCAAGTGTGACACCAACACAGGCTAAAAACGGTAATTTTAATATATTTGGTCATCTTTTACTGTGTAGCAAGGGTTTGCATAGCCTCCCACGCAGTCGTTTTTAGGGGACTCGTATTACCTCCTCCTCCTCCTCCTCCTCCTCCTCCTCCTCCTCCCTCCTCTGTGGGGAGGAGGTAATTCGAGTCCCCTAAAAACGACTGCGTGGGAGGCTAGGGTTTGCAGGATAAGCCGACACTGCTTCTGATAACATTCATTTGTACCTTTCATATTCACATTGCCGCAGTTACCATCTTAATCACCCCCTCGACTTGCTCCCATCTGCCCTCGTAGCTCAGTCAGTAGAGCAACTTACAATCGACTGCGGAGGTCAGGGGTTCGATTCCCACTGAGGTCAAAGATTTTTTCTTTGCCTCGTGTGGTCTCCTCTTTGGGCTAACGCTCAGTGGGAATTTTGCGGGTTCACTAGCACTTTAACATACACTACAGAGTTAAATAATCCTCGATCGGATCCTTTACTGCTTCTGATAGTTTATCGACGAGTGAAATAGTTGTTAAATATGTGTACGCGCATATCTACGTATTTTTAGATGCGTATTGCTGACGCGATTACAGTCAGTTTGGTTTGCTTATCTCTGAGCTGTGTTGTATAACTTTTTGTGTGCTAATGTAGTAAAAGCAAAGTTCCTTTTTTGTAAAGTTTTAATGACTCTCTTGTTTTCCAGATCCTGAGAAGAGTCTGGATTCCAACAGTACTGGCACTAGCACTAGCATAGCTACACCAATTGAGCCTATAATTTATACAGCTAGATCAAGTGAGCTTAAACTCATCTAATAATCACTTAAATATTATTCCATGGCTCCCTTTAAGGTTATTTCATTGTCACTCCTTCTGTTTTGATTTTAAAATGTAGATAGGAGGTAGTTATGAGGTAGACAATTCCAATTCCAATTCCAAATGCTTTCTTGGCCAATGGATTTTGAATTGACCTTTTTGTCTGCGTGAAGTGGGAACCATTGTCATGAACTAACTGATGTTTTATCTTTCAGAATCTGAACCCTTGAACAGCGGCACCACTGACGTCGGTGTTTTCATTACTTTAGCTGTTGTGCCAACAGTATTAGTGATATTTATAGGAATTATGGTATGCTGCTACATGTATAAAACCGGGCGATGTCGAAGGCGCAGCCGTCACCATGCGACTTCTGATAAAGCAAACAATAAAACTAACAGCACCGGCGTAGAACTATTTTAATATAGACTGCAAAACAGTCGTATTTTGCGTTGGTCTGTCAACGAACGCAAGCGGTCTTCAAACCAAAGGTCTAGAATGAGTACAGGCCCGTAGCAAGGCTAAAACAACTGGGGGGCCGAACAAATTCGTTGAACAAAACTACCCCTACCCCCCCCCCCCCCCAGGTGTTTAAGATGCAAAAAAAAAAAAAAATCATCAACAAAGCACTTTAGTAAGCAAAACAACTTTGCACCTGCATCACACTTTTTGGCACATTTCTTTGCCGTTTCTTTTACGCGGACTACCACATGAAATTTCCTTACTTCACGTTTGAAGGAGGAAGTAAACAAACGACGACAAATTTTTCTTTTTATTTATAAAATTTGGAATAAGGCAGTAAGAATCAGACTGCAGGAAAAATTTTTCCCGTGGCTTTCAAGAGGGCATATTTGCGTGGCTTTCGACAATGTGCGAACACTTAATTGATATAAACTAAAAAGGACGTCTATTATGCTATCGATGAGTGGACGTCTTAGAAAAGAAGTAGTTTATTTGAACAGCTTTTATGGCTTGAGATTGAAAGATTTCGATCCATTTGGTTCTCATTTCTGATTCACATGATAGGAGTGCCTTTGTTGTTTCGTTGTATATAAACTGTTAGCGAAGGAAATTGCCAGGTAGTAAACAGATTTTTAAAGGTCGCGGAAGAATTCAAGACTGATTGGAGCGCATTTACTTGTTTTAATTATATGATTTTTGGGACAATGTTTTTAACTTCCAAAAGAAGTAATACAGTAATGTATTATTGAAAAAGTGTAATCGTTGTCTCACGATGTAGTCACTTAATGATGTAGATCTCGACGTTTCAACTGCGTACCGCGAGTGTTTATTAGGAATTGCAACACTTTAAACTTTTATGACTCCAAGCTCGGTTCTGGTTGATCGGTTCTTAACTGCTGGGATTGGTGCATTTTGTTTGAGCTGTTGCCTCTCTGGTCCGTTGTCTTACGGATCTCCTACTGCTATGTTTCTTGGTTAAGGGCAACCAACTTTTGGAATTTCTTTTCCGCCATCCCTGTTGATGTTGTTGGGGTTTAGATCGATTACCAATTGTATATACCTAATTGTATATATCGACGCTATTTCAGATTATTTATCATACAGGCATTTATCAGCTATACACATGATACAGTAACGGAATGTGTCCTTTACTTTCCCGGTCCAATACTAGTATTGGTAGCTGAACCGATCTCGGTTTCTCATTAGAGTTCGAGATAACCCTAAACTCGATGCAATTAGAGCAGATTTATTGCAGAACTTATTGAATTGCGAGAAAACATTTATGAGTCTATACAACATGCGAGCCAGCGAGGCATGCGAGGCATGCGAGGCAGACGTGCGAGGCATGAACAAAACGTGCGAGGCATGCGAGGCATGAACAACCCCCAACATAAACTGCTAACCGTTAAGCTAACCGGGGAGCTATTTAAGCTAACCTGAGTGCTATTTAGGCTAACCGGAGTGCTTTTTAGGCTAACCCGAGTGTTTTTTAGGCTAACCTGAGTGCCTCGCACGTCTGACTCGCATGCCTCGCATGCCTCGCTGGCTCGCAGATTGTGCATCCCCACATTTATTTTGTAACGTAGCGCGCGAATTCATTGTACAAGTATACTACTTTAGACGGCCATTCAAATTATTTAAGCACTATTAAAATGATTAAAGGTTAGTTTATTAGTCAAACAAGATGCCTGCTATACTGGCATTACGCGTGATGCTGGGGCTGATTCATTTATTCCAACTGTATGCTTCGCCCGGCGAATGATAAAACCATCCTTGCTAATGGAATAGTTTAAGTCACGACGGTCGCGTTACGTTGTTTCCCTTGTGTTACGCGACTCAGACTATCACCGGAAATTTTAGCCTCCCACGCAGACGTTCTTAGGGCAGGAACGCGTGACCAACCCCTAAGATCAAAAGAACGTCTGCGTGGGAGGCTACAGAAATGTCGCGTCGTGGTCTAAGACTGTGAAACAAAGCACGATTCCTTCGCCAGGAACTCACCAATTTCCACCGTTTTAAATGTCGGGTGCTTCTTAGAAGTTATTCTTTCGATTCACCGCTTCAAAATGGTGAAATTTTCGTTTGAAAACGGCACACTTGAGTCCAGATCATGTTAACGATATGGCGCCAAATTTAATCCGTTTTTGATAAATCAGAATCAAATGATGCGTTGACGTCACACAGGTAAGGGTGAGTGGGTCTTCTCCCTAGCGATATAAGCGACTAAAATGGATTTTGATTGGCCTGCCTTTGTTGAAGACAATCAGAACAATACATCCCGAGTAGGAGAGGGGAGAGTTTAATGAATAAATTAATGTACCGATTTGTAGCTACTACGAAGAAGAAAAAAAAAAACAAGATGCCTGCTACACTGGCATTACGCGTGATGCTGGGGCTGATTCATTTATTCCAACTGTATGCTTCGCCGATTGATAAATCTATCCTTGCTAATGGAATAGTGTGAGTCACGACGGTCGCGTTACGTTATTTCCCTTGTGTTACGCTACTCAGGGTTTCAAGGGGAATTGCGGGAATTCCATTGCGATAACGTAAGCTTCTCAATGACCTTTTTTCAGTCTCGCGTCGTGGTCTAAGACTGTCAAACAAAGCACGATTCCTTCGCCAGGAATTTACCAATTTCCACCGTTTTAAATGTCGGGTGCTTCTTAGAAGTTATTCTTTCGATTCACCGCTTCAAAATGGTGAAATTTCCGTTTGAAAACGGCACACTTGAGTCCAGAACATGTTAACTAAATGGCGCCAAATTTAATCTGTTTTTAATAAATAGATCAAATGATGCGTTGACGTCACACAGGTAGGGGTGAGTGGATCCCCTCCCTCGCGATGTAAGCCACAAGAATGGATTTTGATTGGCCTGTTTCTGTTGAAGACAATCAGTACAATGCATCCCGAGTTGGAGAGGGGTGAGTTTAATGAATAAATTAATGTACCGATTTGTAGCTACGAGGAAGAAAAAAAAAAAAAAAAAAAGAAATCGACCCGTTTTTAGACACGGTATGCCCCTTCAGGGCATCCCGCGTAAAAACAAGAAATCGACCCGTTTTAAGACACGGTATGCCCCCTCAGGGCATCCCGCGTAAAAAAGAAATCGACCCGTTTTTAGACACGGTATGCCCCCTCAGGGCATCCCGCGTAAAAATACTAACCTTGATTTATGGTCGCCCTTTGACTTTTTGGAGGCGATGACTAGGCGATAAGGCGATCGGGACCTATCAGTAAATCAAGTAAATTCCGCTTTTAATGAATCGGTTTGTCTATTGTCCTGTATTGTTATGCTTGAAGACTTGCCAGGAGTGAGTACAAAGTAACACCAGTCAAAGATGTACTTACGTACCTTTCTCTGTCCCGTGACTTCCTTTTCTCCTTTTTCCTCTTACCCATTTCTCACAAAAAAAGATATTGTAAATGGTTTGAACCCAGGAGTCATGTCATAAGTACGTAAATTATGATCATCCGGTTGAGTGTAGTCCTGAGAAGGACTGTTTGTGGTGACTTTGACTGACGTTTCGACAACCTGAGCGGAAGTCATCTTCAGAGTCAAGTGAATTGTGGAACGTCAGTAGGTGGTATATATACGTCTCTGGTTGTTTACCTGATTGGTCAACGAAGTCCAGATGTTATTGGTCGTTTGTCAGTAAGCCGTGATGTTATTGGCTGTGAAGACTGTAAAAAGTGATTGGTGCGTTTCGATCCGTCTTTTGTTAGTCAAAAAAGTCCGTGGGTCTATTGTTAGTAAAATGTCTATTGTTTGTTTGTTTCGTTGTAATTGTCAATAAGTCGTTTGTATGGTGCAGGTAGTTGTAGGCAACGGTTGAGTGGCGTTTGTTCTAAGTTAGTAAACCAGCTTTCCAGAGTGAGTCGTTGATAGTAATTTGTACAGTAGGTAATGCACTTGGCAGAGTCCCAGTCGATTCTGTGGTTCGTTTGTAAATAGTGCTCAGCAATGTGATTGTTGATATCACCATTTCTAGTTGCTCGTTTGTGTTCAGTCAGTCGTACGTTTAAATTTCTGCCGGTTTCACCAACATAAGTGGCCTGGCAGTCGCAGCATTTGATCTTGTAAACTGCTCCCTGTCTGCGGTTAGGTTCGTCTTTGTCCTTTACTTTCGTCAGTATTGGTGAAACCGGCAGAAATTTAAACGTACGACTGACTGAACACAAACGAGCAACTAGAAATGGTGATATCAGCAATCACATTGCTGAGCACTATTTACAAACGAACCACAGAATCGACTGGGACTCTGCCAAGTGCATTACCTACTGTACAAATTACTATCAACGACTCACTCTGGAAAGCACCAATCACTTTTTACAGTCTTCACAGCCAATAACATCACGGCTTACTGACAAACGACCAATAACATCTGGACTTCGTTGACCAATCAGGTAAACAACCAGAGACGTATATATACCACCTACTGACGTTCCACAATTCACTTGACTCTGAAGATGACTTCCGCTCAGGTTGTCAAAACGTCAGTCAAAGTCACCACAAACAGTCCTTCTCAGGACTACACTCACCCGGATGATCATAATTTACGTACTTAAAAAAAGATATGTCAGGATATGTACATGAAGGGCGAGTTGAGAAGAGCCCAGAGAGCCGTAGACAGAGTTGCGTAACAAGGCGAGGAAAGTGCGCTCAACAATTGAATTAATTAAGAATACGATACCACGGTTTTTGTCAAACAACTCGCATGACAGGAATTGCCCCCAGCCGGAAGTAAGAATAGGAAATGTACGTCGGCCAGGAAATTCTATGGACAGAAACCTAATTACGCGGAAAAATATTGTGATAAGAGATTTTTTTACCGTGTGTTCATGGTGTGACAATTCTGATCCCTGATTGGAGCTCAAAAGCCTTGTGATCCCTGATCCCATTCTTCTGATCCCTGAGCCCTTTCCTCTGAGCCCTGATCCCAGTCATATTTTGGGCTTTGAGCCCTGAGCCCATATCAGCATGTTACGACTCTGACCTTATCTCAGGACAAGCAGATTCTAATACTTTACACATGTCTTTGCCTTTTGGTTCTGGTTGAAACTCAGTCTAAATGATTGTATTGCAATGGTGATTGCGATCAGTTTTATTTTCAAGTGATTTTTTTTTATCTTCTGATTTATTTTGTTTTATTACCAATTCAATTATTTTTCCTTCTTTCTTTCTTTTTTTATTTAGTTATTTTTTTTTTTACATTTTTCTCAGATTTTATCTTTACGTTTGCATGTAAAAAGTCTGATATAAATAATGCATATTAAAACATACCGTTCGTTGCCGTTGCGCGGTTTTTCGAGGTTTTATTGATGAGTATTCGGTTGCCGCTGGAACTGAAGACTGATCAACAGGTAATTTTATCACACACTCGGACGAACATTCCAGCCCTGGTACTCCTGGTCCTGTCGAATTTGGCTGGACGCATGGTTTTCATGTTGTTGCTTTAAAGCATCGTATCGTACACTTCTGATATGAAAACTTTCGGTATGATATGGAAATGTGTCCTCTTCGTGGCAAAGGAACTAGTTTGAATTTGTGAACTGATCATGGTTATAGCATTTTATAGGGTTTATGTCTTTGCTTTGTTGCGTTTGACGTAGAAAGAACGCACTCCTAATACAGATTGCCGGAGTCGAGATTGTACGGATGTAAGAACGAATGCATCTTGGGATGCGTATCTGGCATCCCCCTGCCGCAGATTTTGCAGAGGCGGATGACATCATCACCAACTTGGCAAGGGAGAGAGACCGGGGTTCGAATCATCGCCAGTAAACCATATTTTCACTTAGTACGTTATATCTTGCTTTAACACGTTAACTTCCTTTATTTCTTTGAAATAACAGGTAGTCTACAAGTCATTTCAGTGATCCTAAGTGGAAATATGGCTGATTCACTTAGTATGAATATTCCTTGCCGTCTTTGTTTCAAATGGCCTGCAGAGAGAGCCTGGGATCAAGATCATCGAACGCACTCCCGGCCCAGGCCCAAAACCAGAACCTCCGGCTGGTGTGCGTTCGGTGAGCTAAAGTGGTATGAAATAGAACCTAGTCACTGCAATTGCAATGAGGGCTCCCCTCCCTCGAGTAACCACCGCGGGCGTCTATTGGAAACTTTAGCAACGTCGACCGTGCGACGGCAGCGAAAACGTCACTATTAAAATGATTTCGTGTTTTTTTCAAACGTCGTCGTACATGATTATTCTAACTATCTTTAAATGTCTTATAGGTGGAACATTCCTGGCCAGTTGAGTCTTGGAGATCACACCCAAGTTTAGAAAGAAAAAGAAAAATTCTGATTAACTGACCGTACCATCGGGAAAATTTCACGTCCTAGTCGTGCAGTGACGGCAAAGAAATGTACAAACAACAACAACAACAACAACAAAAAAAAAACAAAAACAAAAAAACACGTGCAGAGTTGTTGTATTGGTTTTAGCCGTGTATTGGTTTTTTTTTACCTTCTCGTTGCCGTTGCCGTCGTGGCGTCATCATTGCTAAGATCGATAAATGACTGCCGTTATGTTGCGTCCATTGGCATCCCAGAGATCGGCCCATATTTCTAATTCTTTTCTTCGGTTTTCAACTATCAGATATTCACTCACGCGAAACCTTCACTTAGCTA